>NC_082395.1:10493897-10496397 GCF_031168955.1 Gadus macrocephalus
ATATATTCACCAAATGCAAAATCAAATCAGCGAATTAGCCGTAAACAACCTGCACACCTTGCTTACTGTGTTTTTCCTGTGTTTAGTCTGTATGACCTCCAAACTCAGTGTCCATTTACCAGTGTGGAGCGTCAATAAAGTGTCCAGGATCGATCATCCAAACAGCGTGGACAGAAGCCCTACATCAGGACCAGTGGAACTGTCTCCGCTACGGGAGAACGGCTGCAGGTAAAGCATGTGATGCACGGTGCTGTACATGCTCATGGATAGGCCTCTGTATGTGTAAGAGTTAGTCTGTCTTCTGGACCGCCAGGAGCATACATCTGAACTTTAGGTTTCAGCTATTGATGGGGCCCTCCCTTGCTTCCCCTCTGCTGCTGGACTAAATAAATACATACCACGGCACAGGTCTATCTCCTGATGCTGTGTTCAAGCTGAATGAATATAAATACACGGTAGAGAACCTGCTCAAAATGTGCAGCTGAGTCATCATCTGACACAAACTAAAGGAATGCTAATACATGTAATAATAGGAAAAATGCACAGGTTGCATGCTGATCTCCTCTGTACATTTTCTGTCTTAAGATCATTCTGTCTGGAATTGTTCTTCATGTTGAATGACATTGCTTCACTTTACTTCTGTCTTGAAAATGTATTTATTTTATTTTAAGTACCTGTGGATGTGTTAACCCTAACCCTATGTTAGATTATGGTAAGAACTTTACCTTCTTGAATAAACGGTTTTGATAGCTGCAGCACCACTGCATATGCATGGATTATTATCATGATACTTTACTGAATTGCTTCTGTGTTGTTTAATGTTGTGTTTATACCGAATTAGACAGAGATACTCTGGCTTTTCTGGTTTGGTTGTAGGCCTATCTATTTCCACGGAACAAAAAAAAGTTGGACACATTCAAAGCAAAATCTGTTTCCCTAAAAACAATGTCTTACAAACAGGCTACTGATGTTGAATATGTCTTTCCATACTGCTCCTTTTTTTTATATAAATGTAAAGATACAAACAACCACAACAAAACCCTTCAAAATATACTTACCAAATGGGTAGACGCCAAACAAAGAAGTTCAACAGGCGTAGCGTCAGGAATAGTCACCAAGTGAAACCATTCGGTACACAAGCGCGCATCATCGGGAGCCAGATGTGATCTCTCTGAGGTCGGCTGCAGAGGATCGCAGTGTGGATAGAAGGAGGCTACCATGAGTTCTCAAAGCAACACCCATACGTGCGCTGCACACTTTTTGGTGTCAATTTACAAGTAGGCGCCTGAGATGTTCGCAGCTATACTTTGGGCCTGCATCGTGCCGAGTGTCTTTTTCGCTAAGTTTAAACAATTTCCCAAGACGATAAAAACGGTTGTATTCACTTAAAACGTTTGAACTGATCAACCCTTTGTAGCAAAGGGTTGATCAATATTATATTTACTATATCAATATTATATTTTTAGCCCAAAATGATTAGATCGATACTATAGGCCTAAGAATCAATTTCGTGCCATGGTATCCTAAACTCATAGGCTACTTGACTCACTGAGCTGCATGAATAAAGCTATAAAAGCGGGACTTTTCTCATGACGTGTCAATTTGAACGGATTGTCCCCGCAAAATAGCTTGGAAAACTCTTCAAAAACATTGTTATTATTGTTATCATTTAATTATTTATAAAGAAAAACACCTTGACATTTTCCTTTCTGATATGATAAATTTGTCACTGTTAATTCCCTCTCGGAAGCAAAGATCTTTGGGGAAATTATTTTTCTTAGACATTAATACCTTGTTTATAGCTTCTATGCTGTCAAAGGTTTTAATTACTTTTAATAACGGTATGGCATTCTGTTGGCTAGCCTAATCAAAAGAGCTCCAGGCTTACAATCCATTTGGTGGGACGTGAGGCATTCTCGCGTGTGCATGTGTTCGTGTGTGTGTGTGTGTGTGTGTGTGAGTGAGTGAGTGAATGGATATGTGTGCGTGTGTGCTTGTGTGAATGTGTGCGATTGTGTGTGTGTGTGTGTGCATGCGTGTATGTTTGTCAGTGAGTATAAATGTGTGTGCGTGTGTGTCTGTGTGTGTGTGTGTGTGTGTGTGTGTGTGTGTGTGTGTGTGTGTGTGTGTGTGTGTGTGTGTTTGTGTGCGTGTGCACGTGTGCGATTGTGTGTTTATCTGTGTGTGTAGTCCCAGGTGAAATTGCAGTTTAATCTGCAGTCATTTCCCAGGGGATCTAAATCACCCCCTCTTCATGACTAAAACCTTCTGGCTCACAATGACTAACCCAATATCCTTTTGGTACTGTTCATGTGTGTCCGGTTTTTGTTGTTCAGGTGTTTATCCCGTTGGCATTGTTCATGTGTGTGGGTCTGAGTATAATTTACTGAAACCAATCTGAATGATATTCTGAAGGAAAGGATGGTAAATATAATGCCTGTGACAGACTGGTCTGTAGACACTAGGTGTGATTCACATCCTGTTTGTGAGCCCTGATTTG
>NC_082395.1:10501397-10523897 GCF_031168955.1 Gadus macrocephalus
TGTCCTATAGCGTCCATTTTTTGTGAGTCTCAATGTCTACTTCAAATGCAGTTAGAAATATGGGACAGTTGCTTCATTTTGTTTATATGCTACAGGCCGAAAGACTAAATTAATATGTAACTTACTTGCTCCTTTTAAGTATAACATTGCCTGGGGAGTCCAATTCCTCCACTGAAAAGGGTGGAAAGTGCTTATAACTCTATAGGTAGCGATCTATGACACTGTTGTTTTTTATTGGTCGTCATGAAAAAAACAAAACGGGTAAGACTGTCGATATTTATCAAATAAAACATAGGGGGTAACACTGTTGTTTTTCACACACTGTCGTTTTAATCAAATGAAACATGAGGGGTAACACTGTATTTTTAATCAAATGAAACATAAGGGGTAACACTGTCGTTTTTTATCGGTCGTCATGAAAAAAACATAAGGGGTAACACTGTCGTTTTTATCAAATGAAACATGAGGGGTGACACTGTCATTTGTCTTTGGTCGTCATGAAAAAAAACACAAGGGGTAACACTGTTGTTTTCTATTGGTCGTCATGAAGAAAAACATAAGGGGTAACACTGTTGTTTTTTATTGGTCGTCAAGAAAAAAAACATAAGGGGTAACACTGTCGTTTTTTATCGGCCGTCATGAAATAAACAAAAGGGGTAACACTGTCGTTTTTATCAAGTGTGTACTCTGCCTAACCCACTGGCGACCGCGGCTCAATTTCTGTGGAAAACACAATATCTTTAATTTGAAACGTAATGCTATCATGTCTATTGCACATATAACCATATATAACCACAGACATGTTTAAATTATACATCTCAGTGGGAAGTGGAGAGAGCGGTGAGCTAACCCGCTGGAGACGGGGGTTCAATTCCGGTTGATGTCCTCTGTTGGAAGACTCTTATCTCTATTTCATGCAAATTATAAAGTCAAGTATAACCATTGTGTTGACTTTATTCGCTGTCTTGATGGTGCATTGATAAGTTCGGAGGTTAAAACTCCAAACAGCTCAGGTTCGGATCCCTGCAATAACGTCGACAGGGGTACCACGTTCCTTTTTTATTGGTCGTCATGAAAAAAAAAAACATATATGAAAAAAAAAAAATTGTCCTTGTCAAATAATATATAAGGGGTAACAGTGTTGTTTTTCATCAGTCATCATGGGAAAAAAACATAAGGGGTAACACTGTCGTTTTTATCAAATGAAACGTAAAGGGTAACACTGTCGTTTTTTATCTGTCGTCATGAAAAATCCATAAGGGGTAACACTGTCGAAATATATAGAATAAAACATAGGGGGTAACACTGTCGTTTTTATAAAATGAAACATGAGGGGTGACACTGTCGTTTTTCTTTGGTCGTCATGAAAAAAACCATAAGGGGTAACACTGTTGTTTTTTATCGGTCGTCATGAAAAAAAACATAAGGGGTAACTGTCGTTTTTTATCGGCCGTCATGAAAAAAAACACAAGGGGTAACACTGTTGTTTTTTATTGGTCGTCATGAAAAAAAACATTGGACGTCAAGAAAAAAAACATAAGGGGTAACACTGTCGTTTTTATCAAATGAAACATGAGGGGTGCCACTGTAATTTTTCTTTGGTTGTCATGAAAAAAACCATAAGGGGTAACACTGTTGTTTTTTATTGGTCATCATGGAAAAAAAACATAAGGGGTAACACTGTTGTTTTTTATTGTTTGTTATTATTGTTATTGTTGTACATGAAAAAAAACACAAGAGGTAACACTGTCGTTTTTTATTGGTCGTCATGAAGAAAAACATAAGGGGTAACACTGTTGTCTTTGTCAAATAAAATATAAGTCGTTTTTTATTGGTCGTCATGAAAAAAAACTTAAGGGGTAACACTGTTGTTTTTAATAGGTCGTCATGAAAAAAAACATTGGGGGTAACACTTTTGTTTTTCTTTGGTCATCATGAAAAAAAACACAAGGGGTAACACTGTTGTTTTTTATTGGTCATCATGGAAAAAAAACATAAGGGGTAACACTGTTGTTTTTTATTGATCGTCAAGAAAAAAAAAATAAGGGGTAACACTGTCGTTTTTTATCGGCCGTCATGAAATAAACATAAGGGGTAACACTGTCGTTTTTATCAAATGAAACATGAGGGGTGCCACTGTAATTTTTCTTTGGTCGTCATAAAAAAAACCATAAGGGGTAACACTGTTGTTTTTTATTGGTCATCATGGAAAAAAAACATAAGGGGTAACACTGTTGTTTTTTATTGTTATTGTTATTATTGTTATTGTTGTACTCTGCCTAACCCACTGGCGACCGCGGCTCAATTTCTGTGGAAAACACAATATCTTTAATTTGAAACGTAATGCTATCATGTCTATGTCATATATAACCACAGACATATTTTAAATATAAATCTCAGTGGTAAGTGGAGAGAGCGGTGAGCTAACCCCCTGGAGACCGGGGTTCAAGTCCGGTTGATGTCATCTATTGGAAGTGTCTTATCTCTATTTCATGCGAATTATAAAGTCAAGTATAACCATTGTGTTGACTTTATTCGCTGTCTTGATGGTGCATTGATAAGTTCAGAGGTTAATTCTCTAAATAGCTCAGGTTCGGATCCCTGCAAAAACGTCGACAGGGGTACCACGTTCGTTATTTATTGGTCATCATGAAAAAAAAAAACATGTGAAAAAAAAAAAATTGTCCTTGTCAAATAATATATAAGGGGTAACACTGTTGTTTTTCATCAGTCATCATGGGAAAAAAACATAAGGGGTAACACTGTCGTTTTTATCAAATGAAACGTAAAGGGTAACACTGTCGTTTTTTATCTGTCGTCATGAAAAATCCATAAGGGGTAACACTGTCGAAATGTATAGAATAAAACATAGGGGGTAACACTGTCGTTTTTATAAAATGAAACATGAGGGGTGACACTGTCGTTTTTCTTTGGTCGTCATGAAAAAAACCATAAGGGGTAACACTGTTGTTTTTTATTGGTCGTCATGTATAAAAACATAAGGGGTAACTGTCGTTTTTTATCGGTCGTCATGAAAAAAAACATAAGGGGTAACTGTCGTTTTTTATCGGCCGTCATGAAAAAAAACACAAGGGGTAACACTGTTGTTTTTTATTGGTCGTCATGAAAAAAAACATTGGACGTCAAGAAAAAAAACATAAGGGGTAACACTGTCGTTTTTTATCGGCCGTCATGAAATAAAAATAAGGGGTAACACTGTCGTTTTTATCAAATGAAACATGAGGGGTGCCACTGTAATTTTTCTTTGGTTGTCATGAAAAAAACCATAAGGGGTAACACTGTTGTTTTTTATTGGTCATCATGAAAAAAAAAAAAAAGGGGTAACACTGTTGTTTTTTATTGTTATTGTTATTATTGTTATTGTTGTACTTGAAAAAAAACACAAGGGGTAACACTGTCGTTTTTTATTGGTCGTCATGAAAAAAACTCAAGGGGTAACACTGTTGTTTTTAATTGGTCGTCATGAAAAAAAACATTGGGGGTAACACTGTTGTTTTTTATTGGTCGTCAAGAAAAAAAACATAAGGGGTAACACTGTCGTTTTTTATCGGCCGTCATGAAATAAACATAAGGGGTAACACTGTCGTTTTTATCAAATGAAACATGAGGGGTGCCACTGTAATTTTTCTTTGGTCGTCATGAAAAAAACCATAAGGGGTAACACTGTTGTTTTTTATTGGTCATCATGGAAAAAAAACATAAGGGGTAACCCTGTTGTTTTTTATTGTTATTGTTATTATTGTTATTGTTGTACTCTGCCTAACCCACTGGCGACCGCGGCTCAATTTCTGTGGAAAACACAATATCTTTAATTTGAAACGTAATGCTATCATGTCTATGTCATATATAACCACAGACATATTTTAAATATAAATCTCAGTGGGGAGTGGAGAGAGCGGTGAGCTAACCCCCTGGAGACCGGGGTTCAAGTCCGGTTGATGTCATCTGTTGGAAGTGTCTTATCTCTATTTCATGCAAATTATAAAGTCAAGTATAACCATTGTGTTGACTTTATTCGCTGTCTTGATGGTGCATTGATAAGTTCAGAGGTTAATTCTCTAAATAGCTCAGGTTCGGATCCCTGCAAAAACGTTGACAGGGGTACAGCTGTCGTTTTTTTATCGGCCGTCATGAAATAAACATAAGGCCGATAAAAAAACGGCCAAAGCCGGCACTGTTGTCTTTGTCAAATAAAATATGTCGTTTTTTATTGGTCGTCATGAAAAAAAACGTAAGGGGTAACACTGTTGTTTTTAATTGGTCGTCATGAAAAAAAACATTGGCGGTAACACTGTCATTTTTTATTGGTCGTCATGAAAAAAACCACAAGGGGTAACACTGTTGTCTTTGTCAAATAAAATATAAGTCGTTTTTTATTGGTCGTCATGAAAAAAAACATAAGGGGTAACACTGTTGTTTTTAATTGGTCGCCATGAAAAAATACACAAGGGGTAACACTGTCGTTTTTTATTGGTCGTCATGAAAAAAAACATAAGGGGTAACACTGTTGTCTTTGTCAAATAAAATATAAGTCGTTTTTTATTGGTCGTCATGAAAAAAAACATAAGGGGTAACACTGTTGTCTTTGTCAAATAAAATATAAGTCGTTTTTTATTGGTCGTCATGAAAAAAACCACAAGGGGTAACACTGTTGTCTTTGTCAAATAAAATATAAGTCGTTTTTTATTGGTCGTCATGAAAAAAACCATAAGGGGTAACACTGTTGTTTTTTATCGGTCGTCATGAAAAAAAACATAAGGGGTAACTGTCGTTTTTTATCGGCCGTCATGAAAAAAAACACAAGGGGTAACACTGTTGTTTTTTATTGGTCGTCATGAAAAAAAACATTGGACGTCAAGAAAAAAAACATAAGGGGTAACACTGTCGTTTTTATCAAATGAAACATGAGGGGTGCCACTGTAATTTTTCTTTGGTTGTCATGAAAAAAACCATAAGGGGTAACACTGTTGTTTTTTATTGGTCATCATGGAAAAAAAACATAAGGGGTAACACTGTTGTTTTTTATTGTTTGTTATTATTGTTATTGTTGTACATGAAAAAAAACACAAGGGGTAACACTGTCGTTTTTTATTGGTCGTCATGAAGAAAAACATAAGGGGTAACACTGTTGTCTTTGTCAAATAAAATATAAGTCGTTTTTTATTGGTCGTCATGAAAAAAAACTTAAGGGGTAACACTGTTGTTTTTAATAGGTCGTCATGAAAAAAAACATTGGGGGTAACACTTTTGTTTTTCTTTGGTCATCATGAAAAAAAACACAAGGGGTAACACTGTTGTTTTTTATTGGTCATCATGGAAAAAAAACATAAGGGGTAACACTGTTGTTTTTTATTGATCGTCAAGAAAAAATAAATAAGGGGTAACACTGTCGTTTTTTATCGGCCGTCATGAAATAAACATAAGGGGTAACACTGTCGTTTTTATCAAATGAAACATGAGGGGTGCCACTGTAATTTTTCTTTGGTCGTCATAAAAAAAACCATAAGGGGTAACACTGTTGTTTTTTATTGGTCATCATGGAAAAAAAACATAAGGGGTAACACTGTTGTTTTTTATTGTTATTGTTATTATTGTTATTGTTGTACTCTGCCTAACCCACTGGCGACCGCGGCTCAATTTCTGTGGAAAACACAATATCTTTAATTTGAAACGTAATGCTATCATGTCTATGTCATATATAACCACAGACATATTTTAAATATAAATCTCAGTGGTAAGTGGAGAGAGCGGTGAGCTAACCCCCTGGAGACCGGGGTTCAAGTCCGGTTGATGTCATCTATTGGAAGTGTCTTATCTCTATTTCATGCGAATTATAAAGTCAAGTATAACCATTGTGTTGACTTTATTCGCTGTCTTGATGGTGCATTGATAAGTTCAGAGGTTAATTCTCTAAATAGCTCAGGTTCGGATCCCTGCAAAAACGTCGACAGGGGTACCACGTTCGTTATTTATTGGTCATCATGAAAAAAAAAAACATGTGAAAAAAAAAAAATTGTCCTTGTCAAATAATATATAAGGGGTAACACTGTTGTTTTTCATCAGTCATCATGGGAAAAAAACATAAGGGGTAACACTGTCGTTTTTATCAAATGAAACGTAAAGGGTAACACTGTCGTTTTTTATCTGTCGTCATGAAAAATCCATAAGGGGTAACACTGTCGAAATGTATAGAATAAAACATAGGGGGTAACACTGTCGTTTTTATAAAATGAAACATGAGGGGTGACACTGTCGTTTTTCTTTGGTCGTCATGAAAAAAACCATAAGGGGTAACACTGTTGTTTTTTATTGGTCGTCATGTATAAAAACATAAGGGGTAACTGTCGTTTTTTATCGGTCGTCATGAAAAAAAACATAAGGGGTAACTGTCGTTTTTTATCGGCCGTCATGAAAAAAAACACAAGGGGTAACACTGTTGTTTTTTATTGGTCGTCATGAAAAAAAACATTGGACGTCAAGAAAAAAAACATAAGGGGTAACACTGTCGTTTTTTATCGGCCGTCATGAAATAAAAATAAGGGGTAACACTGTCGTTTTTATCAAATGAAACATGAGGGGTGCCACTGTAATTTTTCTTTGGTTGTCATGAAAAAAACCATAAGGGGTAACACTGTTGTTTTTTATTGGTCATCATGAAAAAAAAAAAAAAGGGGTAACACTGTTGTTTTTTATTGTTATTGTTATTATTGTTATTGTTGTACTTGAAAAAAAACACAAGGGGTAACACTGTCGTTTTTTATTGGTCGTCATGAAAAAAACTCAAGGGGTAACACTGTTGTTTTTAATTGGTCGTCATGAAAAAAAACATTGGGGGTAACACTGTTGTTTTTTATTGGTCGTCAAGAAAAAAAACATAAGGGGTAACACTGTCGTTTTTTATCGGCCGTCATGAAATAAACATAAGGGGTAACACTGTCGTTTTTATCAAATGAAACATGAGGGGTGCCACTGTAATTTTTCTTTGGTCGTCATGAAAAAAACCATAAGGGGTAACACTGTTGTTTTTTATTGGTCATCATGGAAAAAAAACATAAGGGGTAACCCTGTTGTTTTTTATTGTTATTGTTATTATTGTTATTGTTGTACTCTGCCTAACCCACTGGCGACCGCGGCTCAATTTCTGTGGAAAACACAATATCTTTAATTTGAAACGTAATGCTATCATGTCTATGTCATATATAACCACAGACATATTTTAAATATAAATCTCAGTGGGGAGTGGAGAGAGCGGTGAGCTAACCCCCTGGAGACCGGGGTTCAAGTCCGGTTGATGTCATCTGTTGGAAGTGTCATATCTCTATTTCATGCAAATTATAAAGTCAAGTATAACCATTGTGTTGACTTTATTCGCTGTCTTGATGGTGCATTGATAAGTTCAGAGGTTAATTCTCTAAATAGCTCAGGTTCGGATCCCTGCAAAAACGTTGACAGGGGTACAGCTGTCGTTTTTTTATCGGCCGTCATGAAATAAACATAAGGCCGATAAAAAAACGGCCAAAGCCGGCACTGTTGTCTTTGTCAAATAAAATATGTCGTTTTTTATTGGTCGTCATGAAAAAAAACGTAAGGGGTAACACTGTTGTTTTTAATTGGTCGTCATGAAAAAAAACATTGGCGGTAACACTGTCATTTTTTATTGGTCGTCATGAAAAAAACCACAAGGGGTAACACTGTTGTCTTTGTCAAATAAAATATAAGTCGTTTTTTATTGGTCGTCATGAAAAAAAACATAAGGGGTAACACTGTTGTTTTTAATTGGTCGCCATGAAAAAAAACATTGGGGGTAACACTTTTGTTTTTCTTTGGTCGTCATGAAAAAATACACAAGGGGTAACACTGTCGTTTTTTATTGGTCGTCATGAAAAAAAACATAAGGGGTAACACTGTTGTCTTTGTCAAATAAAATATAAGTCGTTTTTTATTGGTCGTCATGAAAAAAAACATAAGGGGTAACACTGTTGTCTTTGTCAAATAAAATATAAGTCGTTTTTTATTGGTCGTCATGAAAAAAACCACAAGGGGTAACACTGTTGTCTTTGTCAAATAAAATATAAGTCGTTTTTTATTGGTCGTCATGAAAAAAACCATAAGGGGTAACACTGTTGTTTTTTATTGTTATTGTTATTATTGTTATTGTTGTACTCTGCCTAACCCACTGGCGACCGCGGCTCAATTTCTGTGGAAAACACAATATCTTTAATTTGAAACGTAATGCTATCATGTCTATGTCATATATAACCACAGACATATTTTAAATATAAATCTCAGTGGTAAGTGGAGAGAGCGGTGAGCTAACCCCCTGGAGACCGGGGTTCAAGTCCGGTTGATGTCATCTATTGGAAGTGTCTTATCTCTATTTCATGCGAATTATAAAGTCAAGTATAACCATTGTGTTGACTTTATTCGCTGTCTTGATGGTGCATTGATAAGTTCAGAGGTTAATTCTCTAAATAGCTCAGGTTCGGATCCCTGCAAAAACGTCGACAGGGGTACCACGTTCGTTATTTATTGGTCATCATGAAAAAAAAAAACATGTGAAAAAAAAAAAATTGTCCTTGTCAAATAATATATAAGGGGTAACACTGTTGTTTTTCATCAGTCATCATGGGAAAAAAACATAAGGGGTAACACTGTCGTTTTTATCAAATGAAACGTAAAGGGTAACACTGTCGTTTTTTATCTGTCGTCATGAAAAATCCATAAGGGGTAACACTGTCGAAATGTATAGAATAAAACATAGGGGGTAACACTGTCGTTTTTATAAAATGAAACATGAGGGGTGACACTGTCGTTTTTCTTTGGTCGTCATGAAAAAAACCATAAGGGGTAACACTGTTGTTTTTTATTGGTCGTCATGTATAAAAACATAAGGGGTAACTGTCGTTTTTTATCGGTCGTCATGAAAAAAAACATAAGGGGTAACTGTCGTTTTTTATCGGCCGTCATGAAAAAAAACACAAGGGGTAACACTGTTGTTTTTTATTGGTCGTCATGAAAAAAAACATTGGACGTCAAGAAAAAAAACATAAGGGGTAACACTGTCGTTTTTTATCGGCCGTCATGAAATAAAAATAAGGGGTAACACTGTCGTTTTTATCAAATGAAACATGAGGGGTGCCACTGTAATTTTTCTTTGGTTGTCATGAAAAAAACCATAAGGGGTAACACTGTTGTTTTTTATTGGTCATCATGAAAAAAAAAAAAAAGGGGTAACACTGTTGTTTTTTATTGTTATTGTTATTATTGTTATTGTTGTACTTGAAAAAAAACACAAGGGGTAACACTGTCGTTTTTTATTGGTCGTCATGAAAAAAACTCAAGGGGTAACACTGTTGTTTTTAATTGGTCGTCATGAAAAAAAACATTGGGGGTAACACTGTTGTTTTTTATTGGTCGTCAAGAAAAAAAACATAAGGGGTAACACTGTCGTTTTTTATCGGCCGTCATGAAATAAACATAAGGGGTAACACTGTCGTTTTTATCAAATGAAACATGAGGGGTGCCACTGTAATTTTTCTTTGGTCGTCATGAAAAAAACCATAAGGGGTAACACTGTTGTTTTTTATTGGTCATCATGGAAAAAAAACATAAGGGGTAACCCTGTTGTTTTTTATTGTTATTGTTATTATTGTTATTGTTGTACTCTGCCTAACCCACTGGCGACCGCGGCTCAATTTCTGTGGAAAACACAATATCTTTAATTTGAAACGTAATGCTATCATGTCTATGTCATATATAACCACAGACATATTTTAAATATAAATCTCAGTGGGGAGTGGAGAGAGCGGTGAGCTAACCCCCTGGAGACCGGGGTTCAAGTCCGGTTGATGTCATCTGTTGGAAGTGTCTTATCTCTATTTCATGCAAATTATAAAGTCAAGTATAACCATTGTGTTGACTTTATTCGCTGTCTTGATGGTGCATTGATAAGTTCAGAGGTTAATTCTCTAAATAGCTCAGGTTCGGATCCCTGCAAAAACGTTGACAGGGGTACAGCTGTCGTTTTTTTATCGGCCGTCATGAAATAAACATAAGGCCGATAAAAAAACGGCCAAAGCCGGCACTGTTGTCTTTGTCAAATAAAATATAAGTCGTTTTTTATTGGTCGTCATGAAAAAAAACGTAAGGGGTAACACTGTTGTTTTTAATTGGTCGTCATGAAAAAAAACATTGGCGGTAACACTGTCATTTTTTATTGGTCGTCATGAAAAAAACCACAAGGGGTAACACTGTTGTCTTTGTCAAATAAAATATAAGTCGTTTTTTATTGGTCGTCATGAAAAAAAACATAAGGGGTAACACTGTTGTTTTTAATTGGTCGCCATGAAAAAAAACATTGGGGGTAACACTTTTGTTTTTCTTTGGTCGTCATGAAAAAATACACAAGGGGTAACACTGTCGTTTTTTATTGGTCGTCATGAAAAAAAACATAAGGGGTAACACTGTTGTCTTTGTCAAATAAAATATAAGTCGTTTTTTATTGGTCGTCATGAAAAAAAACTTAAGGGGTAACACTGTTGTTTTTAATTGGTCGTCATGAAAAAAAACATTGGGGGTAACACTTTTGTTTTTCTTTGGTCGTCATGAAAAAAAACATAAGGGGTAACACTGTCGTTATTTATTGGTCGTCATGAAAAAAAACATAAGGGGTAACACTGTTGTCTTTGTCAAATAAAATATAAGTCGTTTTTTATTGGTCGTCATGAAAAAAAACTTAAGGGGTAACACTGTTGTTTTTAATTGGTCGTCATGAAAAAAAACATTGGGGGTAACACTTTTTTTTTTCTTTGGTCGTCATGAAAAAAAACACAAGGGGTAACACTGTCGTTTTTTATTGGTCGTCATGAAAAAAAACATTGGGGGTAACACTTTTGTTTTTCTTTGGTCGTCATGAAAAAAAACACAAGGGGTAACACTGTTGTTTTTTATTGGTCGTCATGAAAAAAAACATAAGGGGTAACACTGTTGTTTTTTATTGGTCGTCAAGAAAAAAAACATAAGGGGTAACACTGTCGTTTTTTATCGGCCGTCATGAAATAAACATAAGGGGTAACACTGTCGTTTTTATCAAATGAAACATGAGGGGTGCCACTGTAATTTTTCTTTGGTCGTCATGAAAAAAACCATAAGGGGTAACACTGTTGTTTTTTATTGTTATTATTGTTATTGTTGTACTCTGCCTAACCCACTGGTGACCGCGGCTCAATTTCTGTGGAAAACACAATATCTTTAATTTGAAACGTAATGCTATCATGTCTATGTCATATATAACCACAGACATATTTTAAATATAAATCTCAGTGGTAAGTGGAGAGAGCGGTGAGCTAACCCCCTGGAGACCGGGGTTCAAGTCCGGTTGATGTCTTCTATTGGAAGGGTCTTATCTCTATTTCATGCGAATTATAAAGTCAAGTATAACCATTGTGTTGACTTTATTCGCTGTCTTGATGGTGCATTGATAAGTTCAGAGGTTAATTCTCTAAATAGCTCAGGTTCGGATCCCTGCAAAAACGTCGACAGGGGTACCACGTTCGTTATTTATTGGTCATCATGAAAAAAAAAAACAAGTGAAAAAAAAAAAATTGTCCTTGTCAAATAATATATAAGGGCTAACACTGTTGTTTTTCATCAGTCATCATGGGAAAAAAACATAAGGGGTAACACTGTCGTTTTTATCAAATGAAACGTAAAGGGTAACACTGTCGTTTTTTATCTGTCGTCATGAAAAATCCATAAGGGGTAACACTGTCGAAATGTATAGAATAAAACATAGGGGGTAACACTGTCGTTTTTATAAAATGAAACATGAGGGGTGACACTGTCGTTTTTCTTTGGTCGTCATGAAAACAAACATAAGGGGTAACACTGTTGTTTTTTATTGGTCGTCATGAATAAAAACATAAGGGGTAACTGTCGTTTTTTATCGGTCGTCATGAAAACAAACATAAGGGGTAACTGTCCTTTTTTATCGGCCGTCATGAAAAAAAAACACAAGGGGTAACACTGTTGTTTTTTATTGGTCGTCATGAAAAAAAACATTGGACGTCAAGAAAAAAAACATAAGGGGTAACACTGTCGTTTTTTATCGGCCGTCATGAAATAAAAATAAGGGGTAACACTGTCGTTTTTATCAAATGAAACATGAGGGGTGCCACTGTAATTTTTCTTTGGTTGTCATGAAAAAAACCATAAGGGGTAACACCGTTGTTTTTTATTGGCCATCATGGAAAAAAAAAAAAAGGGGTAACACTGTTGTTTTTTATTGTTATTGTTATTATTGTTATTGTTGTACTTGAAAAAAAACACAAGGGGTAATACTGTCGTTTTTTATTGGTCGTCATGAAAAAAAACATAAGGGGTAACACTGTTGTCTTTGTCAAATAAAATATAAGTCGTTTTTTATTGGTCGTCATGAAAAAAAACTTAAGGGGTAACACTGTTGTTTTTAATTGGTCGTCATGAAAAAAAACATTGGGGGTAACACTTTTGTTTTTCTTTGGTCGTCATGAAAAAAAACATAAGGGGTAACACTGTCGTTTTTTATCGGCCGTCATGAAAAAAAACATAAGGGGTAACTCTGTTGTCTTTGTCAAATAAAATATAAGTCGTTTTTTATTGGTCGTCATGAAAAAAAACTTAAGGGGTAACACTGTTGTTTTTAATTGGTCGTCATGAAAAAAAACATTGGGTGCAACACTTTGGTTTTTCTTTGGTCGTCATGAAAAAAAACACAAGCGGTAACACTGTTGTTTTTTATTGGTCGTCATGAAAAAAACATAAGGGGTAACACTGTTGTTTTTTATTGGTCGTCAAGAAAAAAAACATAAGGGGTAACACTGTCGTTTTTTATCGGCCGTCATGAAATAAACATAAGGGGTAACACTGTCGTTTTTATCAAATGAAACATGAGGGGTGCCACTGTAATTTTCCTTTGGTCGTCATGAAAAAAACCATAAGGGGTAACACTGTTGTTTTTTATTGGTCATCATGGAAAAAAAACATAAGGGGTAACACTGTTGTTTTTCATTGTTATTATTGTTATTGTTGTACTCTGCCTAACCCACTGGCGACCGCGGCTCAATTTCTGTGGAAAACACAATATCTTTAATTTGAAACGTAATGCTATCATGTCCATGTCATATATAACCACAGACATATTTTAAAAATAAATCTCAGTGGGATGTGGAGAGAGCGGTGAGCTAACCCCCTGGAGACCGGGGTTCAAGTCTGGTTGATGTCATCTGTTGGAAGTGTCTTATCTCTATTTCATGCAAATTATAAAGTCAAGTATAACCATTGTGTTGACTTTATTCGCTGTCTTGATGGTGCATTGATAAGTTCAGAGGTTAATTCTCTAAATAGCTCAGGTTCGGATCCCTGCAAAAACGTCGACAGGGGTACAGCTGTCGTTTTTTATAGGTCAACATGGAAAAAACATGAGGGGTAACTCTGTCGTTTTTTTATCGGCCGTCATGAAATAAACATAAGGCCGATAAAAAAACGGCCCAAGCCGGCACTGTTGTCTTTGTCAAATAAAATATAAGTCGTTTTTTATTGGTCGTCATGAAAAAAAACTTAAGGGGTAACACTGTTGTTTTTAATTGGTCGTCATGAAAAAAAACATTGGGGGTAACACTTTTGTTTTTCTTTGGTCGTCATGAAAAAAACCACAAGGGGTAACACTGATGTTTTTTATTGGTCGTCATGAAAAAAAACATAAGGGGTAACACTGTTGTTTTTTATTGGTCGTCAAGAAAAAAAACATAAGGGGTAACACTGTCGTTTTTTATCGGCCGTCATGAAATAAACATAAGGGGTAACACTGTCGTTTTTATCAAATGAAACATGAGGGGTGCCACTGTAATTTTTCTTTGGTCGTCATGAAAAAAACCATAAGGGGTAACACTGTTATTTTTTATTGTTATTATTGTTATTGTTGTACTCTGCCTAACCCACTGGCGACCGCGGCTCAATTTCTGTGGAAAACACAATATCTTTAATTTGAAACGTAATGCTATCATGTCTATGTCATATATAACCACAGACATATTTTAAATATAAATCTCAGTGGGAAGTGGAGAGAGCGGTGAGCTAACCCCCTGGAGACCGGGGTTCAAGTCTGGTTGATGTCATCTGTTGGAAGTGTCTTATCTCTATTTCATGCGAATTATAAAGTCAAGTATAACCATTGTGTTGACTTTATTCGCTGTCTTGATGGTGCATTGATAAGTTCAGAGGTTAATTCTCTAAATAGCTCAGGTTCGGATCCCTGCAAAAACGTCGACAGGGGTACAGCTGTCGTTTTTTATAGGTCAACATGGAAAAAACATGAGGGGTAACTCTGTCGTTTTTTTATCGGCCGTCATGAAATAAACATAAGGCCGATAAAAAAACGGCCCAAGCCGGCACTGTTGTCTTTGTCAAATAAAATATAAGTCGTTTTTTATTGGTCGTCATGAAAAAAAACTTAAGGGGTAACACTGTTGTTTTTCTTTGGTCGTCATGAAAAAAACCACAAGGGGTAACACTGTTGTTTTTTATTGGTCGTCATGAAAAAAAACATAAGGGGTAACACTGTTGTTTTTTATTGGTCATCAAGAAAAAAAAACATAAGGGGTAACACTGTTGTTTTTTATTGGTCATCAAGAAAAAAAACATAAGGGGTAACACTGTCATTTTTTATCGGCCGTCATGAAATAAACATAAGGGGTAACACTGTCGTTTTTATCAAATGAAACATGAGGGGTGCCACTGTAATTTTTCTTTGGTCGTCATGAAAAAAACCATAAGGGGTAACACTGTTGTTTTTTATTGTTCATCATGGAAAAAAAACATAAGTGGTAACACTGTTGTTTTTTATTGTTATTGTTATTATTGTTATTGTTGTACTCTGCCTAACCCACTGGCGACCGCGGCTCAATTTCTGTGGAAAACACAATATCTTTAATTTGAAACGTAATGCTATCATGTCTATGTCATATATAACCACAGACATATTTTAAATATAAATCTCAGTGGGAAGTGGAGAGAGCGGTGAGCTAACCCCCTGGAGACCGGGGTTCAAGTCCGGTTGATGTCATCTGTTGGAAGTGTCTTATCTCTATTTCATGCGAATTATAAAGTCAAGTATAACCATTG
This sequence comes from Gadus macrocephalus, assembly GCF_031168955.1. Lineage (NCBI taxonomy): Eukaryota > Metazoa > Chordata > Actinopteri > Gadiformes > Gadidae > Gadus > Gadus macrocephalus. The sequence continues at coordinate 10,516,578 of NC_082395.1, forward strand.
TGTTGACTTTATTCGCTGTCTTGATGGTGCATTGATAAGTTCAGATGTTAATTCTCTAAATAGCTCAGGTTCGGATCCCTGCAAAAACGTCGACAGGGGTACAGCTGTCGTTTTTTATAGGTCAACTTGGAAAAAACATGAGGGGTAACGCTGTCATTTTTTTATCGGCCGTCATGAAATAAACATAAGGCCGATAAAAAAACGGCCCAAGCCGGCACTGTTGTCTTTGTCAAATAAAATATAAGTCGTTTTTTATTGGTCGTCATGAAAAAAAACTTAAGGGGTAACACTGTTGTTTTTAATTGGTCGTCATGAAAAAAAACATTGGGGGTAACACTTTTGTTTTTCTTTGGTCGTCATGAAAAAAACCACAAGGGGTAACACTGTTGTTTTTTATTGGTCGTCATGAAAAAAAACATAAGGGGTAACACTGTTGTTTTTTATTGGTCATCAAGAAAAAAAACATAAGGGGTAACACTGTCGTTTTTTATCGGCCGTCATGAAATAAACATAAGGGGTAACACTGTCGTTTTTATCAAATGAAACATGAGGGGTGCCACTGTAATTTTTCTTTGGTCGTCATGAAAAAAACCATAAGGGGTAGCACTGTTGTTTTTTATTGTTCATCATGGAAAAAAAACATAAGGGGTAACACTGTTGTTTTTTATTGTTATTGTTATTATTGTTATTGTTGTACTCTGCCTAACCCACTGGCGACCGCGGCTCAATTTCTGTGGAAAACACAATATCTTTAATTTGAAACGTAATGCTATCATGTCTATGTCATATATAACCACAGACATATTTTATATATAAATCTCAGTGGGAAGTGGAGAGAGCGGTGAGCTAACCCCCTGGAGACCGGGGTTCAAGTCCGGTTGATGTCATCTGTTGGAAGTGTCTTATCTCTATTTCATGCGAATTATAAAGTCAAGTATAACCATTGTGTTGACTTCATTCGCTGTCTTGATGGTGCATTGATAAGTTCAGAGGTTAATTCTCTAAATAGCTCAGGTTCGGATCCCTGCAAAAACGTCGACAGGGGTACAGCTGTCGTTTTTTATAGGTCAACATGGAAAAAACATGAGGGGTAACGCTGTCGTTTTTTTATCGGCCGTCATGAAATAAACATAAGGCCGAAAAAAAAACGGCCCAAGCCGGCACTGTTGTCTTTGTCAAATAAAATATAAGTCGTTTTTTATTGGTCGTCATGAAAAAAAACTTAAGGGGTAACACTGTTGTTTTTAATTGGTCGTCATGAAAAAAAACATTGGGGGTAACACTTTTGTTTTTCTTTGGTCGTCATGAAAAAAAACACAAGGGGTAACACTGTTGTTTTTTATTGGTCGTCATGAAAAAAAAAATAAAACACTGTTGTCTTTGTCAAAAAACATAAAACACTGTGGTCTTTGTCAAATAAAATATAAGTCGTTTTTTATTGGTCGTCATGAAAAAAAACTTAAGGGGGTAAGACTTTTGTTTTTCTTTGGTCGTCATGAAAAAAACCACAAGGGGTAACACTGACGTTTTTTATTGGTCGTCATGAAAAAAAACATAAGGGGTAACACTGTCGTTTTTTATCGGCTGTCATGAAATAAACATAAGGGGTAACACTGTCGTTTTTATCAAATGAAACATGAGGGGTGCCACTGTAATTTTTCTTTGGTCGTCATGAAAAAAACCATAAGGGGTAACACTGTTGTTTTTCATTGGTCATCATGGAAAAAAAACATAAGGGGTCAATCAGATGGATCCGACCGGGATTTCCGTTGCGATGGGTTTCCTCCATCAGCGACTTATACAATAAACAAATTATATAAAACAAAACCCCTCTTTCATTTTAAAATAATAGTATGCAAATATGTTGAATAGGCCTCCATCTTTGTTATACTTTTAAAATGTTCCTATATAGCCTATTTTATAGCTTACACACTGATATTTTAAAACAGGAATGCAAAATGCGAAATGCATCCTGGGATATTTAACGGTCCCAAGTCCACACCATGGACATATTGGGCTAGCGGCTAGCCCCACCAGGAAGAAAAATAATCTCCGTTCACTTCAACAGAGAAACACTCTGAGCATGCGCATTTCAATGTTTCCAGTCCAATACACATTGCATTGGGCTGGTGGGGCTAGAGCCCCCCTCTTGCACCTCCAGACGAACTCAGCCGGAAGAACCAAGCCAGGGTCGACTAAAAATTAAATGAAAGCGCCAAACTTGTTATTTTATAGTACTTTCTGGGGAGATTATTTTTTAAATATATATATACATATAAAAATATATATATTCTATTTTTCAAATATATATTTTTTTTCATTTTCTTTTTCTTTAATTTTTCTGTTGTGAGAATAGCGACTTGCCCCTAATGACCAGTCGCCACTAGTCATTCTGACCGGGGACATTTAGAATTGTCGGTCCTCCTCATTTTATCTGGTCAATGACCGGTAATAACGGAAACTCTGCTATAAACCTGCCTAACTTTCACTGTCAACACCGAACCCCTTCTTCTTCGCACGGCTGTCAACTTCCGGAACATTCGCTAGTTAGATTTTCTCAAACAGCAGTTTCAAGTACGGGTAGCATAGAACTAACGTTAGCCATGATTGCTAAATCTAACGAGAGAGGTAAAATTGCCATTAAGGAAGGAAAGCATAGTATGCTTTGCGACTGTGCTTCGCAGTATGCCTTGCGAAACCCAGTATGCCTTTCGAAACACCTCGTGATTGGTCGATGAAAAGCTACCAGGAACGCCTAATGGGCGTTCTTGTGTCATGACGGAAACGCCCAAGCCTGCAGGCCTGCAGCTGGACCCTTCTCAAATTTTCTGCGTCCAATCAGCGAAAAGAGGGAGTGGCTGAAAACAATGACATTAAAGTCAGCTCTCGTTAACGGACATCTTCACGCACAGTGTTTGGTTTGTTTACAGCCTGCGCGCAACGTGATTCCCGGCCAAACGTTAGCGATTGGTTTCTGGCAGATATGTTTTCAAACATAACGGCTCCGCCCGTCGACAAACTCTCCCAGGTAACACGTTCTGTCTATAGACTGTAGAAATTGCGATAAAAGAAGGGAAAAGACAATTTCTCACCTCGACAAGCAACGGCGGGTCTTTCATTTTGTCATATAAAAACAGTTCAATTCAAACATCGCACCGACCGGCATATCAACACACAAGTCACTTGATCTTCAAGAGACAGTGTCCCTGTAACACTGAACGAAAACATGTAAATAACACAGTATGGTGTATTATGTCTATAGAGTCCACCACAAGACTAAACTTTGTTGCTCAAATGTAATATTACCCTCCTCCTTGAGCCTCCCGAAATGTCTTTACACTCTGTTGCTGAAACTTAATATTTCTCCCCCAAATGTCTTGCGGTATTGATATCCCCCCTCCCCCTGTGGACTGTTTTAGTTGTTTTATGTTTCTTATGTTTTGTGTGTATGCTATGTGTGACTGTAGGCTACTGCTGCCTGTCTTGGCCAGGACACTGGAAGAGATGTTTAATCTCAATGATGAGTATTATTTTCAAGTTACCAATAGTAGTTGTCTTGCATTCTAAAATGTCAATGCACTTTTCAGCCCTGAATAACAGTTAAAGCTATTTAATAATTGATTTGCGTGCATAGTATACTACACTTTCCTATGAACAATTACCCTTGTTACAATAAATTGACAAATTTTATAATGTAATTAAATGCTCACTAGCTGCCTTCAGACACACGTATAAGTCCTGATATTCTCCTGATGGGCGATGTGTGTGAACAATATATCATGACATTTGTACCCTAAAAATCTCCTGAATAATACTACCCCTGAGGTATTATTTTCTCCGTAGGAAATGTAAATGACCTTATATGTGAATGAGGAGTAGAAAGTCTGTGTTTCTCACACCACTTCAGTGGGCGTGTTGATGACGCTTCTGCAGGTCATTGAGTGGCCACCTAAATGATAATCACCCTGCTACCTGTTGTTCGCTGAATGGTTAACAAATATTTAAATGTTGGCACTGGTTTTATGGTGCCAACATTTAAAAAAATTGTGGTGAACGAATGTTATACTTTGTTAAATACTATGCAAAATTTTATTATATTATGCAGACTTACATATTAATTACAACTAGAGGTTGAGCGTGTGCAACGCGCGTGTGAAAACTCTAGTATATATAAATATATGAGGCTTGAAACGTCAGAGAGGAAGGAAACTAATTTTAACGATTTCAAATCTCTCAATATAACAACCCTAGACTGTTTGGCATGGCATTATAAATATAAATATCATGATATATAACCACATCATTTTACATTCCCATGTCTGTCGTGATAATACATTTATCCATAGCTTCGCCTTCCAGCCCTAATATGAATGCTCCTTTAATTGGAAATTAAATTGCCTCAAATAGTCAACTGCTGTGCTGAGTTGACATAGTAAATGTCAAGCCCAATATCAGGTGAATGCTGGGTAATGTTTGTCTCGTGTGTGTGTGTGTGTGTGTGTGTGTGTGTATGTGTGTGTGTGTGTGTGTGTGTGTGTGTGTGTGTGTGTGTGTGTGTGTGTGTGTGTGTGTGTGTGTGTGTGTGTGTGTGTGTGTGTGTGTGTGTGTGTGTGTGCGCATGAGTGTGCGCGTGCTTGCGGGCAAGTGTGTGTGTGTGTGTGTGTGTGTGTGTGTGTGTGTGTGTGTGTGTACCCTCACATCCATCAAGTGTCTGCTCTCCAACATTATTTTTCTTAAAGGCACAGAGCGCTATTTATTTTTGTCATCACAACAAGGTAAACTGCTAGATCACTGATGCACACTGATGTTAATGTCTAATGTCAAGACAACAGCAAGAACATTAAGCAAATCTGTTTTTCTCTTCAGCTAAGTGTCCGTTAACCTTTGAAAAGGCTACTGTCAATACAATCATTAAATCCCAGCATTTTATGTGAATACAGGTAATTTCCTCAATTGCAGAGAGTGTGTGATGTATTGAGCGAGTATACTAAGTGTAATTGCCCAAGTCAATGAACTGCAATTACTAACCCTGGTGAGAAAATTACAGGGTGTTAAGAGGGTCTGGTTTACACAAGAAATAAGCACTAATCGTGTTTTGTTCAATATAAAATTGCTCTAAACCACTTGATTCAAGCACAGCAATTGTACAATTGAATTCCTTCCTGCAGAACAGCTATCCATGATGTATATATGTTCTCGTTGACTTTCGATCCAAATTCTTTCCAGGGACAAGATCCACTATGTGTACAAACATCTTTGTCAGAATTGATATCTTGTCCTATCTATTCTATCCCTCTCTATTTATCCTGTAAAATAAAAATATAATATGGATGATCTGCATGTGTTTCCTCTTTGTAATTAAGTGTATCAACACTTTAACTGACACAGAAGAAGAAGAAGGCTTCCCAATACACCTCTCTGTCTGACGTGTTGCATCTCTTTGACTAATTAAACCAGGTGGACAAGGAGAGGTTACAACAAGACATCAATGAAGGAAAACAGGGAGGTGGAACAACCGATAGAGAGACACATTGCATCCGTCAGTGGGTCACTCTTTTCATTTAGTATAATCTATGCATCAAACCTTTTACTTTTGTAGTCTAAAAAAGAAAATGTGCGACGCAATACCATCCCAATTTTTTTTGTTTAAGGTTTCATTAGCCAAAAACATTTTTTCGTAATCCGAGCAATGGCTTGACCTTCAAAAAATATAAATAACAATAAAAATAATTTATAGATTTCCTAGTCCTTTTGAAGGCCGTGCCCACTCTCCCTTTTCCTACTTTTTAATGAGATTTGGAGTATGAGTGTCACCCCACTGTGAAGCCATCAGTGTCAGGCAGAGGAACAAAAGGAGGCCTAATGCAGGGGTTTCTGCCCCCCTTCTCTCTCCCTCTCCCTCTCTCACACTCACACACACACAAACACACACACACACGCACACACATACACACACATACACACACACACACACACACACACATGCACATACACGCCACATACCCCTCGCCAGCTCCCATCTGGTGGAAGGACATTAGGAGGGAAGTCTGAATAAGGAACACAAACACATATGCAACACACAGGCACTTGCACTTGCACACACACACACACACACACACACACACACACACACACACACACACACACACACACACACACACACACACACACACACACACACACACACACACACACACACACACACAGAGAGAGACAGAAGAGAGAGAGAAAGAAAGAGAGAGAGAGAGAGAGAGAGAGAGAGAGAGAGAGAGAGAGACTTCTCTAGACAAATAGCATGTGTGTGCTCAAGCTGCATTAATAGAACAGGCACAACATGGTACCTCTCCCTGTTTCTACCATTAGTACCCGGTCAATACCCAGATACCCCCAGCATCCCTTCCTTTCATCCCCATCCATATCTTACTTTGTCTTCATTAAAGCATGTTTTTCTTTGGTTAAAATACAGGCTAAAGCAATGAAATGTTATGCACAGGAGCAAAATATTCCAACCTAGTTTACCTTGATATGCGTGAATTATGTTGTATCAAACATATTTCCCATTTAGATATGGTTTTATTACAAAGACTGTTGCACCCATTGGGAATCTGGCTATCTTATCTATATCACCTTCATCTTCTTGGATGGATTCAAACAGTAACATTCACATGCAACACATGACAACAGACACACACACCCACACTCACACACCCAAGAATTAAAGTCAGAGGGCAGGTGAGGTTGAAAACATCCCAACGCTACATAGTACTGACAGATCCCCTCCTCGCATCCTTTCAAAGCAACAGAGAGAAGTGTGTGTGTGTGTGTGTGTGTGTGTGTGTGTGTGTGTGTGTGTGTGTGTGTGTGTGTGTGTGTGTGTGTGTGTGTGTGTGTGTGTGTGTGTGTGTGTGTGTGGGTGTGTGTGTGTGTGTGTGTGTGTGTGTGTGTGTGTGTGTGTGTGTGTGTATTTCCATGGAATAATAGAAGCTCTTTTCCCCTGGCTGATAGAGTTGGTCGTCCTTGAGGGCCAAATGCACGATATTCACCTCTTTCATCCACGTGAAAGCATCATATCTCTATTTCATGTAGAGAACTCTCTCTCCTGCTCTCACCCTCTTTCTCTCTCCCTCCCATCCTCTCTCGGTCTTTGTCTCCCTCCATTTGCAGGATTTTTCTTTGGAATTAAATAATAAAAAAGGATGTCATATTAAACAGCAGTGTCTGTCTGCAGTTGCCCCTCGGTGCATGCTCGTATCTGGGTATACATGTTCACATCGTTCTCACATCTTGTTCCTTCACTCGCTTGTATCATAAGCTAAATTA
>NC_082395.1:10533897-10591397 GCF_031168955.1 Gadus macrocephalus
AGAGTTGATATCACAGAGGAGGGAAAACCTCCTTCATATGTAGTGACAGGAACGGTGGTGGGGGCGGACATGTGAGGGGCGGGGGGAATCAATGCACAGCGCGCACAATCCATTTGACTTTCACTGAACTTTCCATCAATCCGAACCTTAAATTAGGGTTGGCCATGTTAGTTATAGATTTTTCTTTTGTCAATAGCCCAATTAATGTATCTTATTACATTATTTATTTTGGATGGAATGGTATACCCCTTTCTATCTTTCTTTTGTCTTTGTCTATCCTTCCCTCTCTCTCTGTTCCCTATCACCCCCTCGGTTCCATGAACAACACACACACATGCACCCAAAAAACTGTATGCATGCACGTACACACACACGCACACACGCACACACACACACACACGCACACACGCACGCACACACACACACACACACACACACACACACACACACACACACACACACACACACACACACACACACACACACACACACACACACACACACACACACACACACACACACACACACACACACACACACACACACACACACACAACACATATGGCCCCATCAATCAATAAATCTCACCGTAGACATAGAACACAGAGGACCAGCCGGAATACTGAACCAGGATCCCAGCCAATGGCATCGCGATCACAGCGCCAGCATAAGATCCTGTGGGAAGCAGCATTCAAGAGCAATACGCCATTCGTTAGAGCAAGTGAAAAAAAATCACACTTTTGAGAGATTTACTTTAACACCTTTTCGTTAAGACGAAGGAGAGGAAGTATTTACCACAGAAGGAAGTGGTGGCTAGCCGACTCCTCTCCAGTGGAGGAGCCCACTTACTCCATATGCCATGGCAGGCTGGGTAGGTCACTCCCTAGTGGAAGACACCACACAACATATTTAGTCCTCCGGCTGTTTCCAAAATACTGAGAGATACAATGGTAGTAGGAGATACCCAATCGTAGCCTACAGGAGCATTACTTTGCATGGGAAGAAAGACTAGCCCGAAGCCATTGGACGCATCCAAATGATCCTGCAAGACAATCAATTCTGTATATTGTGAACATGACATTCACTGATTTGATGGCCTTTTGTTTTTATTTTCCAACAGCCTGATAAACCCTGCAGACTTATCAGTGGACTTGATTTCCCAATGAACTAAGAGAGGCTAAATAGCTGCATATATATAGGCCTCCCGTAAGAAACAAATACCATTGGTATCACACGCTATTACAAGGCCGTACCGTGGTCAACTATGGAGGTAATTTGTTGAAAGGATTTTCATCACATGTGTGTATATGAAAGCTATCTTCTTAAAATTGCCAAATGACTATCATATAGTGCTCGTTTTAAAACCCAACATAACATAACCTCAACACAATCTCAACCTTTCATCAGAATTTGTATGCAAGGGAGTGCTCTGCTATATCAATTCATTGTGTAGTTTTTTTCTCACCAGGGCAGATGAGGACAAAACCACTACGTCATTAAATATTAATACATAGGGCTATGTTGGCCTCGATATCTTGTTTCACTCTTGTAAAAGGTTTCTCTTTTTTTTTTACACAGATTTCTTCAGCTCTATGAATGATCAGATTTATTTATGATTTTTTGAATAAATTTCAGCAGGCTTCACGTAAACTGTAGACCGAATCAATAGCAGGCCGCTTCGCATTTCCTATCTCGGTGGAGCCGTAGCCTATCGCTTCCCATTGGCGGAAATTGATGCGTCCTCGCTGCAACCTCATATATTCTCAATGTTGACAACAAAAACATTGTCTAAATTAAGCGCCATTCATTCAAATCGCATTTCATGTGGACCTCGGGCCAAGGCCCACGTTGTATTCAATCGGACGGCCTATTATATGAACGGAATTCAAAGAATGTCTTGCAGTTGGATTGTGAGTGTAGATAGAATAAATTTGCTCTTACCTCGACCAGACCTTGCAGTATCCTCACAAAGATGACACACCCGTAGTGAACCCGCGCAGCCGAGGGAATGAACATGTTGAGCGTCGCGGTCAGAAAGATGGCTGCCCCAAACACCCTGGAAATGATGACATATTAGTATTCTATGTAGCCTATTCCTACATTCAACAGCCAATCAATTATTCACAAACTGAAGAAAAACGTACATTTTCGGTTCTATATTGGAAATATTTTCATGGGCATAGTGCCCCATCCCCTTTCTCTATATCTCTCTGGCGCACTCCATCTGTTTGCAATTAAATCAAACATTGTCTCTATAAATGATTAATGAATTACTATACGGGAGGCCGTTTCCTTTCTTAAAGTATTACAGCAATTGACAGGGCACAAATAGGCCTTCATAAATGGGCCATACAGCCCGTGGTGCATGGAAGCAATATAGGCGGTGCGGAGACGCACTGTAGTCTACTGACACAGCTGAGCCTACAGCGTCATTCCCAAGCCGTCCGCTCACAGAAACCCATTTAACATTTATGTCACGTCCCGCCACCCCTGGTCTGTACGCGTGGGGCCAACCCTAATCCGGTTCAGGCACGAGATGAATTGATTTGATTACATTCCGGGTGTCAATCTGAAAGACGGGAGGGGCCGAAAACGAATGCTCTATTTTAAGGATACATATAGCCTACCTCCACCTTAAAGTCGTGCTATTTTACCGACTAGGGCACTTATCCACGATGTTATTTTGTCAGAAACACCCATCGGAACCCCTCATGGATCAGCTCTTTGTGTAATATAGTAATAAAAGCCCCTGGCGACAAGGCCGGGCTGGTCGCCATGCCCCCACAATAAAGAGATTAGCCACGCGGCGTCCCAGGGGGACTCATTAACAGGTGGCTGGGAGCCGCGAGCACGCGGAGCTGTGCGCCTGGCCTGCGGTCCAATCCCACGCCGCCTGTACCCCGCCACCACCCGTCCCGCCAACACCCGCTTCGTAGGCCTACCACCAGTCCCGCCAACTCATTCTTCCCATTCGATTTTACAAGCGCTAATCGGCCAGGCAGACCCTCACCGAGGGACAATGCTCTCAACATGGATTCATGATTGGCATTATTCGGGAATAGACAGTAGATGTTATATGTATGGTATAAACTATTACCATTATTTAATTATGCATTTTAAAGCCCACAATAGTGTAAACATATCTGCACGTCTATTCGAACAATAGAAAAACGACATGATTGGGCCTAGGTTTTGAATCAAGGCCTAAAATAGTCCTCGCTATATATTTACTAATAGTTTCTATGAGGTAGATAATAATTGATAAGAGGCCATAACGGGCTCCGGCGTACCTGCTAGCAGCCAGCTTCGACGATATATACCCCCCGGGGATCTGCGTCACGATGTAGCCCCAGAAAAAGGATCCGTGAATCAAACCGACCTGCTCTGGATCCCAGTTGAACTTTGCTTTCTTTAGGGATGAAAAACATGAAAATGTTAAATATCTTGTGTGTTAACCTATACAGGTGACACCTATAGTTGATTCGGTGATTTATGTCTTAGTTTTAGGTGAAGGCCTATAGGCCTGTATAGGCCTAGGCCTACTCAACACAATTCCAGGCCTGATTGCATGGGCCTAAGGATTTGGGCGTTGCTATCAATGAGCCCTCGGATAAATAGCCTAAACCTAACATGATTTGAATGTGAACAATGAATGGAAACCCTGGTGTGTGCCAGGTTAAAGAAAAGCGGTACACGCGTGTTGCAGGTGTGGTGGATGTAGTGTATTTAATTGGGCTTGGGGTTGGGTGGGTGGGAATCATATCAATTTATTATATTGCTGCATGGATCACGACCAAGTGAGCCACACCTCCTTGATGATGATTTTCCCGTTTTCGTGCACGGTGCTGTTGTTGACCATGCCCACGATGGCCACGCCCAGGTTACAGCGGATCCCAAAGGAGATGCAGAACCCAAGGCCGCTCATCAACGCGATGATGTAGCGGCGGGGCAGCCCGAAGCACGTGCAGTCGACCAGCGGGGGCTTCCTCTCAGGGGCCTCCTGGGGCCTCCCATCCTCAGTCAGCTCGATGACTTCTCCCGTTTTCTGTTTCTTCTCGAGCACTCTGCACACCAGGAAGGTTTAGACAACACCGTGTTTTTCCCAGAAAGCCTGCACTTCGGTTATTCAATTCGTCTTAATACGTTATTAGAATGACAATTATATACAAATATTTTGTATGCTATTGCATCAACTATTGCGTTAAATATTTAGCAAATGTTTGCTGAGAAAATGCAATCCGTTAAATCGATTGCTGTAACGAGGTGATGGATGCCTCATATTAAACTGTCGAAAGTAGAAATGACCACATCCAGCATAGTCAGTCAGCTTAGTGAATCAAAAGAAACATTCAATATTTTTTAAAGAAAGACAACATAAGTGTGGCTTTCTGAGAGTCTCAGAAAGGCGAGATGTGCTTGGTACCGCATTGCAGCAAGCGGTAGCAGCTCATCAGTATTCAGTGTTGAACAGCAGCACACGGTCCGCTCTCACGTACACGGAGTTCCTCGCATGCTTGCGTCATTCGAGACGCAATTCTACATTCATTCGATAGATTTCGTTCGAATGCAATCCCTTCCGAATTAAAAAAACATGGAAAGCTCTGGGTTTTCATCCCGTTTTAAATAAAGAACTATTCAATTAGCGATTCAATTAGCTAGGCATATACATTCTGCATTTAATATGAATAAGACTAAAAGTGACTCTATTACAAATGTAGACCCACCTCAGTGGGACAATGTATGACTATATCGGCTAGGCCTATTTTTAGACTGCATATGTAGGCCTACATAGGCCTTTACATGTATGCCTATATTAATTCAAATAAATCTAATTTAAAAGCCGAATCTTTATTATTTAAGGTCACACCGTTATCAGATTTCAGGAATCTAGTCCAATTAGTCTTGGATTAATAACGAGCAAGCAAGACCAATTATAATTTCGAGAAAATCTAGCAGGCCTAGCAGATTACACTTGCAGGCCCACACGTTTGAGATCTGGAGAATGAAACGAAAACCGTCTGTGATCATTTGAATCCAGCCCAAAATGAAGGTCTACTTTTGCATTTTTCCATTATTATGTGATGGACACAGCCACCGAAATGCTTGCAATCTATTAGGCCTTCACACATGATCAGAGTAGGGCTGCATGGGTTGACTTCGATCGCCTCTGTATAGTCGTAAAGTGAGTCAAATTGCTGTTTGGAGGATTTCACTTGAAAATCTACATTAGGCCTACATGAATATGTGCCTACATGTGCATATGTTTTTTGGTTATCGGAGACAGAACGGATGGCAGTGTAGCATGGTGAATTATTTCAACGAGTCTGATCTCATCAGGCGTGGCATGGTCACTATAGAGACCGTTCTTCGTTCCCCAGCCTCACCTCTCCATCCTTCTTTTAGAGGCGTGCCTAAAGATGGCTGCAAGTTGTTCAATACGTTTTTTTCTGCTGGCCCGCAGGTATATTTAACATTATGGAAGTGGATTAGAGCCAATTTCATTAGGCTACAGCTGGTAGCATATAGACACAAAGCCTTGAACACTCCACAGCAGGAGTAGAGCAAAACAGCATATTACGTACCTGTGCATATGACCTAATGTCTTCCCGGCAAATTCCTTGACCCCCGCCGTTGCTCTTGACTTGACGGACTCCATATCCAGTGTTTAACGTGTAGGCCTCTGTTCCAATACTATTTAATTCTGATGCATAATGTTACGCGAACAACAAAAAGCGAACAGAGCGGCGAACAAAGCGAATTCTCTCAGTAGGCTATAACCTGTTTTTTCTCTCCAGCGACTGCAGGCGAGGCTCCACTCAGGACGAACGCTTTAAAGATAAAAAATCAGTCGCGCTCCGACTCTTCCGTCGCAACGCGCTCGTCGCTCTGCTCGGGAACAGGAGGCACGCGCGCATCCATCACTACCAAGAAACTCAAAGCACCTGCAGAAATACAAATATGGGTCGAAGAAGAGCGAATTTTCTATATCACGCGACCCACAACAGTAAAGTATGTATAGATGAATAAATAATGAAAAGCCTCAAACGGTAAACGGCACCAGGAGGTGTGTGGAGTTGCCTCGATAAATCAAAGAGGGGTAGGATCTCGCGCCTCACGCTGCGCGCTGGTGTTTGTGACGTAGCAGCTCTTTCAGCACCAAGGTCAGAGGCTCCGGTCAGACACACTGTTTCTGCTTCGTGACTGCATTTCTCTCTTTTTTTATAGAGGCAATCTTCTTTTCTTATTAGGCTACAAACGATTTACACACGTTCTTTAAAATAGTACTAATGTTCGTGATATAGAAGTAGGCTTTTTTTAAGTGACATAATTTCCGACGTAAACGAGCATATAGTCTTGTTCTGCGTAGCTTATGTTCTCTATTTTTTTGCATTTATGTCATTATATAAATATCTTTCCTGGGGACGAGGAGGGGGGGGGGGGGGGGGGGGGTGCAAAAGCCTTTTGTAAAACCCCGCGCACTTGTATCGGTCTTCCCCATGAACGAGCGTGTCTCACGGGGCGGTGCTATGGTAACGAGATGAGCAGGAGGAAATCTCGAATAGGAATCCATCAATAATGAATTCGTTCTCCCCTATTTTCATCTTTCAGTACCCCTATCTTTAGACTTCATACATTTTACATTTAGCCCCTATTGAAGCAATACATCAACTCTACAGGCCACATAGGCCATATCTTACTAAATGCAAGAACATTAACTCCCCCCGGCACTTGTTGTAGGCTAGGCTACGCTACCGTTCATAAGAGTCAATACTGAGCATAGCTATATGAAACAAGCAAATAACAAAACGTCACATAATAAAATAGGCCTCAGCGTAGATGGTTGTTTAAGCAACGGCTTTGCATTCCCCTTCAATTTCTAAGCTTAGCACACCATCTTGTGGTCATTCGTGGTACGCCGTTGCCAGGTGAATATGGATTACTGTACAGACTGACTGCCATTTTTAACCCTGGAGTAAAAACTCTGAATTTATGTGAGATACAAAATTATCTGAAATCAGAAAAGTTAAAGTAGCCAATGCTTTGGGCTACTTCTATGACTAAATAGATAGGCATAGCCTACATTTTGTATAGCCATTGCTGTATTGCTGTAGTATATCAAATTGATTTACTACAGCAATTTGGTAGGCAGTCAGGAAGGGTTCCTAAGTAAAAAATCATTTTGTCAGATATTCAAAAGCAGTTACACATTACACAAATTCAGGATTCAAAAAAGCTTTATTTCACAGCATATAAAGAAGACATGTAGTAAGCATAAATTGGAGTAGCCTTCTGCTCTTAGTGCTGCAGCAAGTGATGAGTCAAATGCTGATAGTTTATTTATTTGTGTAGTACTAAATCATGTGTAATGAAAATAATAACGATTCTTCTTCAATTATAACAACTCTATAAGCCAACATTACATTGGGACTTCACATGCATTCACCCGTGCCAAACATATATTTTTAAGTTATAGGTTTAAGTTAAGTTTACAGCATCAGATAGACCTTTGCATTAATGTAAAAAAATAGAACTAGCTTTGGGCGACAAAAGTCAGAGCAAAATAACAATAGTTAATAATAATTGTATTTAACTTTGACCTTAGTATACCATGATAATAAGCTACATTAAATTATAACTTGAATACAGTCCATGCTCTTAAATGCACATTATGGAGTAATCATTTTTTTAACGTTTCAATACAAAAATAACCTTAACATACAAATAACATAAATGATTTCAATGGCTGTTTATACATGGCATAAAATGAACATGTATTTGAACTGATAGAATGATCGAAAACATGCATGGCTAGTCTTGGGAGTAAATTGAACAGTTGACAGTGGAGCGCTGGACAGAATGAAGAGATTGGAACAGTGGCTCTGTCCTTCTTTCTCTCTTTTCTAAGGAACACGTTGGATAGGTCTGGTTGGTCCCTCAGGCTGACTCCGCCCGAGCCACAGAGTGTTTAGCTGCTGTCCTATCCTCCGTGAAGTTATCCTTAATTGGAATGTGGTCTGAGTGGAACTATTACAATACACTTTAAATTGGATTAGTGCAGCATCTGATTCAACAGTTATAATTATTATTTTTGAGGTAAGATTTAGTAAAACTCTAATCTTGAAGAGCGAGTGCAGGACTTGAGCATATGATCAAGATACAAATCATTTAATTAATGATTCAGGAACACAAATAATATGTTTTGTGAAGACAGACAATAACATAATTGTTAAGTTGAAAGTTTTCTCTGTGTACAACTCTCATAATTTACATAAACTCTAAACTTTTATCGTGCAACATTGGAGATATATGATTGATTTTAATTATTTGAAAGAACAGAACAATAAGAGCACAAAACAGATATGAACATCCCTAAGGCAGCCGGTGCAAGGATCACATGCACAACACAGCTCTCCAATGACATCATGATATTATAAATCTTAACACATAACACTTTATCTTAAGTGTTCAGAGCAATAGCAAAGGCAACTTAGATCTGACAATACCTATTTTAGTAGATAGTATACATACTGTTGAATCCACTATAAATCTCTGCTCCAGCCACTCGCCATCTCATCAAACTTAACCCGCTACTACGACAGCACAGTTCTGTGGTTCATTCTACCTGGAACATACTTGGGGTGGTTCCGAGCAGGGCACGACATTTCTTCATCACTAAACTGATCCTAATATAGGATTGAAGCAACCTTTAACTCATTTATAAAATAAACATGTTTCACCACTATAACTGGAACGAAAGGCTCGCCATTGAACCCCCCCCCCCCTTTCCCATGGAGGATCCCAACCCCCCCTCACATAGAGAAGACCCCGGTCGCATCTCAAAGATGCTTCCCCACTGCCCAAAAACCAACAGACACCAACATTGGGGCAGCTGAATCCGTTGGTCGTGGTTGGCAGTGGCGAGGACTAGGGCCCCATCCCATTTCTACCCCTTCCCCTTACCCCTCCCCCTTGTTTTGAAGGGGTAAGGGGTAGGGGTAAGGGGTAGAAATGGGATTGGGCCTAGGTTTGTTGTCGACAAACTTTTAGAATCGCTGATGGCGCACGTCGGCATTACAGTTGAAGGTTGGTGTTTGTTGGGGCAGTGTGTGCAAGGCCCTTAGAGGCCCCCCTGGGCAGCATTATCCTCTGTTAGGCTGTCGCGTCCCCCCGCCACGTCTCTGGATGCTAGTGTGGAGTTCCAGCCAGGGAGAGAGGGAGAGGGGCTCGGACACTCAGCCGTCGTCTCGTCTGCGTCCAGGGGACAGAGCACTTCGGTGCACAGCTCTGAGCAGGCGTCCGCGTTGGTCGTGGCGGTGTTGGCGGTGCTGGCCGCGTTGCACGTGGGGGTTGCGCTGGCGGGGACAGGGAAATTGGACAGGCAGAGCTGCAGCTTGAGCTTCTCCACCTCGTAGTTGTGCAGGTACTCCTGGATCAGGTGGCGCTCCCGCTTGATCCGAGCCTTCACCTCCGACGGCACGTCCGGGATCATCCACGCCACAAAGAACTTCACAACGAAGACCACGTGCTGGGGGGTGGGGGGTGGCAGAGGGTCAGTAGTCGCTGAGAGCGCAGAGGTTCATCACTCGGTGTGAATGCAACGCTGATGCCTTCAATGCTTCATTAACCCACCGGTCTTACGTTATTACACTACTAGTCTACAAGTGAAATGGATAATCAAATAGTCAAATCAAATAGTGCTAGAGTCGAATCACAAGTTTGCAAGAAGAGATAAAGATAGATGCACACTGAATTGCAACAATGTACGCAAGGTTATTATAAGTTATTATTGTTATTTATATTTTGGTAGGGGTCATACCTCCATGATGATGATGAAGGCCATTTTGGCTGCAAGGATGTGCCAGAACTGCATGGTATGATCATACTGCTTCTGGTGGCCAGGTGGGTAGCGGTAGTCACGATACCTGGGAAGGACCAATCCATGTGTCAGCACGCAAAATTTATGTCAAAATATTCATATATTTGAAAGATTACCTAAAGACTAACAGTGTGATACTGTTTTCCGAAAGTATAAATTCTCAAAACAACAATATCAATATTTGCAGTCTGTGCATATTCAACAAAATTATGTTTTATCTGCTACAGTAAGTTTTATCTGCTATAAGTGCTACAGTCACAGTACTAAAGATCATACTACAGTTGTGTCATATTTTACCGTATTATCGATTGCTGTGTAGGTTATATTCTTTTTATTTGAAGACAGGATAGTAAAAGTGCAGTACAGCACTATTTCAGAATGCATAATGAATTGAGTTGTGCCAATACTCAGTAAGGGGATATGTATCAAATCTCCATATTGCTGAGGAAGACCGAAGCCTACTGCGCTCCTTCCATTCCCTGGAAGGAGGTATCCCTCTTTCTGAGTCCTTCTCCAGGTTTTGGGAGTTTGGGCTTTAGGGTTACAGTTTTTCGTATAATGTGGGGCTGTTAAGCCCTTTGAGTCACTGTTTTAAGGGCTGTATGATAACCTTCACTTAATTTAAGTAACAGACTTCTTGGCTCTAGACACTAACTGGGTGGGAAAACTGAATGTAGAACCTAATGGCGGGATCCACATTCAGTTTCCCCATCCAGCTAACGCTTTTAAGGAAAGCTATTAAGGAGTCTGAAATTATAACACGCCTGGCGCCAACTTGTGAGACAGAAACAACAGACCCCAGAGGCAGCGACCTCTAAACATGGCACTTCCAATACGGTGCGACGTCAGCGACACACTCCCGATGAATGAGGCCCATAGCGTCCGAGGGCAGGAGGACACACCCACCTGCAGGTGGTGATGGAGGAGTTGGAATACCAGGAGGGGCTGTCCCCATCCTCGGGCATGCTGTCCAGGTGGATCTGGGAGATGCTGTAGACGGAGAGGCTGTTGTTGACGTAGCCGCGCATGGTGAGCTCGTCCTTGTTGTGGGTGGAGTACAGGTAGACCAGGCGCGGGATCATGTCCGACGTGAAGGCCACGATGAACGCCTGGTGGAGAAGAACAGAGATAGACAACACTGAGCGGAGGCGCAAGAGGAAACGTTCCTGAGACACAAACCATTTATTTTCTACCCAAAGGGTCGGCTTAGCTCAGGAAGCAGAGCGGATTTGCTTGTAAGTGGAAGGGTTGCTAGTTAAATCCCCGGCTCCTCCTACCTGAGTGTTGAGGTTTCGAGCAAGACACCTAATCCTAACTGCTCCAGACTAGCTGGCTTGAATGGTTGACTCTGCCGTCGGTGTGTGAAGGTGTGTGAAGGTGCGTAAATGTGTATAGGAATGGGTGTCGCTTTGGATAAAGGATTCTGCTTATGTAAATGAAAATGTAAATGTGACTGATTGCAAACACAACTATAATTGGAGATTAACATATTCAACAAGATCGAACCTTTGATATCTTTTTTAAGAATTTTTGATTTTTTGAATACTTAAATAAATACTTTTTAAACACAATCATTTAAAACTTAAGAAGATATTATTTTCACATAATTATTTTTTGCTTTTAACACAGCCAATTCAAAACAAACATAACTTTGACCATTGATATGGTTATCGGTTGACATTGGTTTTATATTGGGGTGTGCTTCAAAACCCGTCTACAATCCCACTTCATGAAAAACACTCCGTATCCACACGACCACCTACATTGGTGACGACAGACAAGATGGCCACCACATTGAGGATCTCCTGCCAGGCTCCGATGTTACGAGCCTTGGAGGCCACGGGCCTTCTGAACTGGGTGGTGAACTTCCAGGCGTCTACGCGGATCTCCAGGATGTTGTTGCAGAGGGCCAGCAGAGGAGCCAGGGGGAAGGAGGCCACGAACAGGGTGATGAAACCAAACTGAACCACTGTAGGAAAGCAGGGGAGAGGAGAGGAGAGAAGAGGAGGGAACAACGGTGATTGAAGGAAAGCAGACGGAAGGATAAAACTAACTAAATTGACCACGTGCGTGGCTTTGATTATAATATCATAGGATTTATTGTGTCTGCCTATCCCCCAGCTATCTTGCTGAGACTGTAAAGCCCAAAGCGCACAGAGCCTAAATTAGGTTTTACCTTTGTAGCGCACCCCAGTAGTGATTTGCTCCATTTTTAATGGAGCAAAGCACACCGAACAAGATTCAGCGGGTCTGTATTTTTATCGCTCTCTTCTCTTATAGGCCTTTCACACATGAACTCTGGATAAACTCTGGAGAATCAGGTACGGAGATGATCCGGAGCTGCCATTTCGGACATGCAGCACACAACTGGAGATAAGCCGCATCAGACGTGTTCACACACACTGGAGATACTCTGTATGCCTTAGGCGAGGGCTGTCGCGGAAGTCGCAGTGTTTTGTTTAACATATCAAAGATCGTGGCTGAGGCTTCCAACTCCGTAATGCTGACTCTTTTTTGCAGAGATATCAATATTGCATTTATTTTATACATATCCGCAATATCAACAGAAGATTGGAAAACAGAAAGAGGTCGGAACGCAAAGGCAGGCCAGAAGAGAACACGTCGAACTACACGTGATGCACCCGGTTTCGTGCCAGTCGCAGGATAGAAACGCCGTCAACACGTCAGCAACAAGCCCACTCACTCCTTGTGTTTTCTCAGATTCTCCGGATTATACACGAGGGGCCTGGCCAGGTAAGGGGCCTGTCCGGACTCTGACAATTGAGTTATCATCCAGAGAATGTCCGGCATACAGTGCATGTGTGAAAGGCCTATGTTGTTTATTTGCGTCCCTGTGCTTTGGGCCTCACGCGGCTGGGGCCTCACCCATCTCCAGGTACTCATAGAACAAGCCCAGCTGGGTGAAGTTCAGCAGGTCGTTGTCCTGCTCCCAGCGGCTGTACTGGTTCTCAGGCTGGTGCCTCCCCTTACGGCTGCCCCACCAGTTGCGCATCAGCCTGCACGCACGCACACACACACACACACACACACACACACACACACACACACACACACACACACACACACACACACACACACACACACACACACACACACACACACACACACACACACACACACACACACACACATACACACACACACACACACACACGCTACATATTGTGCATTTCTAGGAAGAGGAACCACAAATGTAAAACTGTAGCTTGAATGCTAGCTTTTTGAAATAAGCATGATTTATTTTGGTTGGTTATGTGCTGCAAAGAAAACTGTGTGTGTGACAGGGTGAGGATTTGTGTTCTACTGGGTGAATGTGTGTGTGTGTTACAGGGTGAAAGTCTGTGGGTGACAAGGGTGAAGGTGTGTGGTGTGTGTGTGTGTGTGTGTGTGTGTGTGTGTGTGTGTGTGTGTGTGTGTGTGTGTGTGTGTGTGTGTGTGTGTGTGTGTGTGTGTGACAGGACAGTGTGTGTGTGACAGGGACAAGCTGTGTGCTAGGGTGAAGCTGTCGGTTTGACGGGGTGATGGTGTGTGTGTGACAGGGTGGAGGTGTGTGGGTGACAGTGTGTGTGGTGCTTACGGCAGCAGTGCTTCCTGGATGTTTCCCCACAGCTGCTTTCCCACCATGACAATGACCAGCTGGGTGGTCAACTCAATCAGACAGCCCCCTGGGTCACACTGACACACAGACAAATACTGGCCGTCAAACTTCTCATCCACACACAATCTAGAGCAAACATAATCCATCTGCAAAGGATAATAGGTTTACCGCTGGTCCGAATCAGACTTAAATGAATGATGAGGATGAATACAAATTATGGCTTTAATTAGGTTGAAAGAAAGGATGAAATCGCTTTTCCTTTCGTGTTTTCTGTACCTCTTCGTTCCTTAGTCTGCTCGCCTTGCCAAACATATACGTGTAGTTTCCAGGGTGACCCACAAACTTCCCCTTGAAGAAGGCCACGTAGAAGCAGGACGAGTAGTAGTTCACAAACTGGAACAAGAACATCTTCATGGTCAGTTTGTTCTCGTATTCCAGGTGGGTCTTTGGGATCTCTGTTGAGAGGACAAACAAAACAAGCTCATTTTTAAGGAACGTCGATGTGCGTTCCATACATAATCTTTGTGCCTTCGACCTCTCCTTAGGAAACAGCTCTCCTTCTTCTGCGGGATGCATAGTGAGTTGGAAAGGGTTGTGTGTGACTACAGGACTTGGAGCTAAGATAATAATAATAATAAAAAAATAAAGAAATACAATTTAAAAAAAGCTTCACAAAATCCTGTCCATGGAGAGGAGCTCATATTTAAATCATTGCATCGTGACCTGCAGCCCCCACTATTTCATTTAGGTAGGACGTAGAATTTCTCCAGGGTCTTACATCAAAAGATTTCTACACTCGCATAAAATCAAAAGTATTGCACTTTGCTTAAAGTTGCCAAGGCCAAAAACAGCCACGGCAATAATATTAATTGGCCACATCTTTGCCATCTTGATTTTTAAGGGGCTATTTATTATGCTATACATTGATTAACTGAGTTAATACAATCTCAAAGGTGAATAAACCTCTACAGGTTCATGAAAGAACATGGCTTAGGCTACTCAGGAAATCATAAATAACATGAAGATGGCGAAGAACACGTCCCCTCGTTGTCAAACAGATGGGATTGCTGGAAGGGTGAGTGGGTATTACATGTTACATGTTCATGTTACATGTTCATGAAAGAACATGGCTTAGGCTACTCAGGAAATCATAAATAACATTGCTGTTCATGCAGCGGAAATAATGCTGCGCTGCACGTTTCTCAAAGCTGGGCAAAAATCAAACCAGATGCTTCCGTGGCCCTAATCGTTTTCTGTGATTTTCCTTGGGTTTTCTATGCACTCCTTCATGGATCTGCAAGAGTCTGCTTCAGATCGTCTGGGACCCACAACTCAATTGAAACAGTTGATTCTGTGCTCCCCCGACACTGGTTCAGGAGATAAATAATAGGGTCCATTGGAGGTCAGATTGACCTCGTTCCATTCGAAGGCATCCGTTTTTCTTTTCGATGGACTGGGAAATTCTGTTTTTGACGTGAGAGTCAGGTCAGACGAAGGTCGTTTGAGCTTTTACCCAAGCCTTACCCATATCGGTGATCCAAACGGCCACCCTCTCGTAGAAGAAGTTGAGGATCATGATGATGACAAAGTTGATGCAGGAGGCGGTGACGGAGGTGGCCAGCTGTGGAGTGATCAGGTTCCCAACCAGCTGGATATTCCTGGTGGGGCTGTCCTTCATGATGCTGGCGAATGCCGCGAACACAGCCAGCCTGTAGGCTATCACCCCGATGATACAGGCAACGATCAGGGACATCTGTGGAGAGCATGCGCACAAACACACACACACACACACACACACACACACACACACACACACACACACACACACAAAGTTAGTCAACACGTGCGTGGGTGAACACTTTAGAGCTATTGAGCTTTAAACTAAGATAAGATAATGGAAGATAGGACTTCATTAATCCCAGAGATGTGGGTGTCACAGCAGGAAGTACACTTTAGATATACAAATTTGAATTAGCGTACACACACACACACAAACACACACACACACACACACACACACACACACAGACACACACACACACACACACACACACACACACACACACACACACACACACACACACACACACACACACACACACACACTGGTTTGTATGCTGGTACTTTACCCAGAAAAGCACGGTGGTGCCCGATATGCAGAAGCGAGCAAGCTTGCTGCTCATTGGAAGATACGGCTCAGATTCCTGAAAGGTAGGTCGTGTGACATTGTGTGAGAGACAGATTGCATCCACATGATGGAGAGAGAGAGAGAGAGAGAGAGAGAGAGAGAGAGAGAGAGAAGATCACCTTGGTGATCGGGTTCATCCTCTTGCGAGTGCATTTCATCTCAAACTCAGGCCTCATCTGCAGCTGCTGCTGCTGCTCTTCAAAGTCCACCAGGTCCCACTCGTACTCAAGGCGGGCCTGCCGCCTCTTCCAGAACTCCAGGAACAGAGTGACTGGGGAAACACATGAGTTACTGGAGACACTCTCCCCCCCGGCCCCCGCAACCAATTCTGCTCACTTCCACAACTCCAGGAACAGACGCACGATTTTACTGGAGTCACTCTTCCATCGGCCCCTAAAGCCAAATCGTCTCAATCTTGCCTTGGCCAAACACATCTTGTCAGGTAGAGCTATAGGTAGCTACAGGGAACTATATGCAACCACTTATTTAGCCATTGGAAGGAACAGAAAGTATGGGTGTACGTGCGTGTGTGACAATGTATTGTGTAAAGTGTATCGATGCACCACTCTGCTCACTGTAGATTGTCCTCTCTCCTCTCAATGTGATACTGTGACAGGCTAAACGTAGTGACAGCATCGTGGGCAGACACTTACCCCAGATCCCCATGAAGATGGCGAAGAACACCGTCCCCTCGTTGTCAAACAGATGGGATTGCTGGAAGAGTGAGTGGGGCAGCAGGTAAGTGGCTTAGCAACGAGGAGAAGACGACACGCTGGCTGCTGGCAGCAGGACACTCTGCACACTCAGCAAGACACTTCTCAAACAGTTCTAATGAGTCTGTAGTCACCCATTCATCAGTTCACTCATTAATTCATCAGTTCATTCTACAGACTTTGAATTTTGCATGGTTTTTGAATGATATTTTGATTGAATGGTGTCTGCTAAAATGCTGACATTTCACCAGTTAAACTCGTTCCCTCCCAAAGAGTTGCCTTACCCAGGAAGATAGACAGGTAGAGTTGAGCTTCCAGAAACTGCACTTTTTATCACAAAGTGGGCACATCACGATACTTCCACCAATGCTGGGATCGCAGATCTCTTTACTGCAATTATATGAACAGGACGATATCTTTCATTATACCATAAAAATCATCACATATTCAGGCATAAATATAAAAAAGAAAAACATATGGTCAATCTAACTTTGTGTAACATTTTTTGTCAAGAAAGTGGTACATTTATTTAAGTCGAGTTTTAAAAACACATATTTTCAAAAGCAGTCCTCTGATGCCCCCTGGTGGCACTTACCTGGATATATTGTCGTCGTAGCTGAGCAAACCATATGCAAAACAAATCACACCCATGACTGCAGCGAAAAACAGCATCTCAGTGTAGAAGCCCAGCCATGCGAAGTAGATTCCAATCTTTTCTCCATAATACTTCCTGCAAGGCACGCACATTAACATCAACATTTGACATAGTCTCACAGAGACTCCAGTAGCACATTACTGGCTCACTGTCTCGGTATGGGCAGATATGGGTCCTATGCCACTCACCGGATGAGGTTGAGAGGCTGTTCTTTGTAGAAACAGAGGAAGCGGGCCCAGTTCTTGTAGAGGTTGTAGCGTTCGCTCTCGCACTCTTGATTTGTTGCCCCTTTCCAGTAGCGACTCTGAGAGATACAGGAAGGCATAGAGAGAGGAGGGTTTCAGGAAAAGGTGATGAGGACTACCTTTTTTTTTTTAACCCCTTTTCTAATCCTAACTGTTATGATCTGATACATCGATTTGTGTATGAGTTGGCTATAAACGAATGAATGCTGTAAGATTATGGAACATAATATACACTAGTATGAGGTTCAGGGCTAGTTTAACAGTATATAAAGTATACAGTGTATGAATGCGTAAGGGAATGAGATACAGGAATTGTATCTCAGCATATGATGCAAACAATATGATACACGTACAGTGTAACAGTAGGAATTATGTGGCTTATAGTGCACAGTGACGTGAAACCGTCTCTGGCTATTGCAGCGTTGGATGCTGGTGGCTCCCGCTAACATTAAGCAAGGGTTGGATGCTGATGATTCAATGGCTCATCAAAAAACAAAGCACATATTTAAGGGACTATATTAGCTTTTATCATACTTTTAATAAATACTCGAAGCACAGCATGACAGTATCGTTGCTTACTTTTTGAATACCACCAACAAGTCCGATATTAATTGAAATTCTCTTTGCTTCCGAACTAAAAAAAATCAAATGGTCTGACAAAAAAAGGAGAAAGATCAGGTGTCTATTAGGGCCCGACCGATTTATCGGCCTGCCGATTTAATCGGCCGATTATAGCCTTTTTGAAAATAATCGGCATCGGCCAAAAAGACGCAGATTACAACCGATTTATTTTATTTTTTTTTTAAATGTTATTGCGATTAGTATCCTGCAGATTGCACTCCTACTCGCCTTGCTAACTAACAACTTTAGCTGGAGTAAAAAAGAGGAGATTGAATTTTACCGTACAACATGAAAGCACGCTCGCTCAGGCAGCTGCGCGCTCACCTCACCAATGTACACAAGACGCGTTGTTTGAGCATGTTGTGCCTGTTTTTCTTTAGGTCCCAGGCCATGTTAATTTGTTATACTGTAGACTCTAACGGTGAGACCATACTGCTCAGCACGCACGTGTTAGTCACTGCTCACGAGCGCAGCACATTGGGAGTTAGTTATTTATTTTACATTTTACATTGCACTCATTTTTGACTGTAAATGTATTCTAAAACACTCAAAGGTTCTGCATTCAATTCACATATTCGTCAAAAGTGTTTAAAGTATATTTAAGGTATCAAAAACTACGTTTTATATGGTTTTTTTTTTTTTTTTTTAATCGGCCGATTAAATCGTAATCGTAATTTTTCTCTGAAAATAATCGGCATCGGCATCGGCACTCAAAAATCAATATCGGTCGGGCCCTAGTGTCTATGGCTGTCACAGGCCTGTAATAAGCCTGTCCAATCATTTTATTCGGACAAAATGAAATGATTGTGTGGCCTAGCTGTATATATGTACCTCCCCGGCTACCTGCGCTTACTCTGCCGTGCACTCATTGCGCATGACCGGGGTCTTCCAAAAGGATATGCAGACCTCTTGCTAAAGCTAGCGAGTTAGTCACGTGTTTATGAGGAGTGGCTTTGAATAAAGGCCTGTAGGGAGCGGTGGGTGTGTCTTGGTTGGATGCTTTCATGATCATAATCTCATAATTTTTCCTAATTTTTCCAAATTGCCGACCCTAGTTGAAAGAGTCTTACGTCGTGCAGGGGAAAGGCAGCAGTGTAGGTGCCATTGCTGAGTAATCTCTTGATCCCCTTCTTGTATTTTTCCTGCCGATCCTCCTTTTGATACGGACAGCGAGCCAGGATGTAGAACACCTAGACACACACACTTTTATTACGATAGGTTTCTTCACAAATGCTTTGTGTGTGTGTGTGTGTGTGTGTGTGTGTGTGTGTGTGTGTGTGTGTGTGTGTGTGTGTGTGTGTGTGTGTGTGTGTGTGTGTGGTGTGAAAACTATTTCTGTGACACTTCTGTGGGTGGTTATGTATGTGTCAATGTATGTGTGTGTGTGTGTTGTGTGCGTGTGTTTGTGTGAGTGTAAACATGTGTTTATGTGTTAGGTGAGTTAAGATCATGATAAAGAACACTCGACAATTGTCACAAGTAAACTCACAGAAACGCTGAGTGTCTAATTACATTTACTCACAGTAACATTTCAGTTTTCTGATCCCCTACTTGGTTCCTGACTACTCACAATTCTGTTCCTGGTGGAGGGCGGGAAAAGGGAGTCTTTGTCGTTGATGAGGAAGAAGTCTGTCTTTCCCTTATCAAAGGCCGTGGTGAAGTAGTCGGGCTGCGGCCGCATGATCTTCTCCGGCAGACGGAAGGGTTGCGACAGCCACCCGAGCGGGACGTCCTGGGCGTGAGGAACATCGCTCAGCTTGAAAGGGACCTTTATCTTCAAGACATCAGCGTAGGTGGCCAGTACCTCCCAAGGAGCGTGGATCTTAAGGAAGTACGTCCGGCCATCGTCCGAGTCCTGCTCATCCAATTCAGAAATTAGAGAATAGCTTTATTGAATTCTTGAGTTATTTTAGTATTCTAGCGCAGTGAGTATAAAAAGTAAAGTTAAATGAACAATATAGCAATACAAAAATATAAAATAAAGAAAGAAATTAAATATTGAATTTATAATAAATATTAAATATAAAACCATATATAAGCAATAAATAGTGGAAAAGTATGTGTAAAAATAAACCTTTTGTCATTGATTTTTTTGTTATATATTGTAGAATATTGTTATATTTGTAGATTAGGATGAATCCTATTAGGAAAACAAATAAATCGACAATTACAATTTGACCATCCCTTTAAGAAAATAATTGAATGCGCATGGTATGCCATCATAACTATTCCACTAGATGGCGCCACAACTGTATGTTTGGATTGCTTACGCGTCTGTCCTCGGTCTCCAGTTCAAGCCCTGCTTTCTCGAGGTTCGCCTCAAACTCCCTCCTTCTCTCCTATAAATAGACAGACGGATAGGCAGACAGCCAGAGGCAACAAACATGTAAAACACCCGGACACAAACTCACAAATGCATGCATACTAAAAGCATGCACAAATTATGGAATTATGTCTTGAATCTGACATTGCAATTCCTACAATTACATTTGTAAATAACCAAAAATATAAATGGGACTTCCTTCATTTCGTGACAAGAGCATTCTGTTCGGTCACATGATTCACATATGATTGTGTGGTTTTTATGCTCTACCCGTGGTCGGCTTTCTTCCTAGTCAAGTTTGGTTAAACTTTAAATGATGCCTCTATATCAGGGCCATGAAACCACTAAGGAGCAGTTGGGAGCTTTGTGCGGTACCCAGGGACCCTCTCAAAAGGTGCGGCAAGTGGGGGCCCATAACTGATCTGAACATACAACTCAGATGGATGGGTTAGCTAGGTGTATCATAAGTCAAGTCAAGTTATTTGATTGTCAAATGCACAACATAACAGGCAAAGCAGTCATAGCTGGCAATGAAATAATTACTTCACCAAACTTTAAAACAGACCAAGAGACTAATTCAACATATTTACTAGCACCATGATAGCCATGATGAAGAGTGCGAAGCGACCCAAACCTCAGGTGTTTCCTTTCATGCTTCCTGTGCTGCGTGGTTGCCGAGGTAACCACAGTTTTCAAGACATGAAATAACATTACACAAGCGGACATGCTAATTATAGTCAGTGTTCATAATGCAGGAAAAGCAATAACCCTAAAACCACTTATTTGAAATCATAGTGATGTGGGTTAGTAGTAGTGGGTTACATACAGTAGTAGTGATTTTCAGCTCTACAAGAAGGCCTTATTTTAAGTTGATAGTGGGCAGGGACAAGCACAGGTGTCAAGTGGTCTGGTTAACATGGTGTTTCTGTTAACAAGTACAGTAAACAAAAGTCTTGGAATCAATCAGAGTGCTTACCGGTTTCTTTTCATCTTTGTCTTCTACGTAAGATAGCACAAAATCGATCCTCCGCACGCCGTCCCTAAAGAACACCGTGTCCCTGTTCCGCTGTAGCTTATCTGTCTGGCAGGAGGATAGGGGGGACACATTAAAGGTGGAGTGTGTAGGACTTAGGGAGGATAGGGGCGACACATTAAAGGTGCAGTGTGTAGGACTTAGGGAGGATAGGGGCGACACATTAAAGGTGCAGTGTGTAGGACTTAGGGAGGATAGGGGCGACACATTAAAGGTGCAGTGTGTAGGACTTAGGGAAGATGGGGGCGACACATTAAAGGTGCAGTGTGTAGGACTTAGGGAAGATGGGGGCGACACATTAAAGGTGCAGTGTGTAGGACTTAGGGAGGATAGGGGCGACACATTAAAGGTGCAGTGTGTAGGACTTAGGGAAGATGGGGGCGACACATTAAAGGTGCAGTGTGTAGGACTTAGGGAAGATGGGGGCGACACATTAAAGGTGCAGTGTGTAGGACTTAGGGAAGATGGGGGCGACACATTAAAGGTGCAGTGTGTAGGACTTAGAGAGGATGGGGGCAACACATTAAAGGTGCAGTGTGTAGCACTTAGGGAAGATGGAGGGAACACAACCCCCCACCCTCGTTCCAACAACGTATGAGATGCTATGTTTGCGTGATCGTCTGATGATCGTCTTCAACAGCATCAAGTAACCAAGTGTAAAGTGATGAGATCCCTTAAGAGATTTATGTTTTGCTTTTAGTTTTTAGTCTGTAACACAACAAGATGAAGAGGTTAATAGGCTTAGAAGTAAGATTGCAATTATGACTGTTCTTTTAAAATGCATCATCTCAAGAGACATTTATCCATTCTGGGCTAGTGTAGAAACATGGTGGTGCAAATTGGCATGCCCTCTGGAAGAGGACCTGCTCCCTATATACTTTTAAAAAATATAAATTAATTAAAAACAATATTTTAACTAATTTGATCCCTAAAAAGACACACTGCGCTTTGCAATTGTATTACAATTAATGCTATATGTATCATTAATGCTATCTGATTGCCCAATGCTATATGGGCAATAGGACTGCAAAGTGCAGTTACTATGTCTTTCTACATATTATTTGTTTGTAATTGCTTTATTAAGGTGTCTATATGTTTCAAATGTTTTGATTTTCAGATTAAGAAGACAAAGAACAAACTATACGTAATATATAGTTGGAATATCTACTTAAATTAAATGGAGCCAGGTGTACTTATTAACCTCCTCATCTCAATCCTGGACATCTTCAAAAATAACAAAATCTCCACGAAATGACTTACAAAGAAAAAAACAAAGCAGACTGCGGTTTCTGCAATTTCCCCTTGCAGATAATGTGGTCTTCCTTGTTTTTTTGTCGTTTTTTTAAGTAACTGAATTTTTTCTCAAAAACAAGATTCTACCAAGGTACCCTCCCAAGATAAAAGATACAACCACCATTTCCCATTGCCTATTTCTTCTGGATAAATGCCACACACCTCCCTGGTACAGATGGAAAATGTCCAAATGTCTAGGAAGATGCTATTATTACTAAAGGCGCGGGTTTTGTGTGACTCAGCAGTAACATCGGTGTTCTGAAAGCTAACAGTCTTTAATCTAATCCTTTATCTTCCTGGATACAAAACAGAGACTGTCAGTGCTTGTGTGTTGGTGCACGTGTGCCATTGCAACAGGGTGTGTGTGACCAGTTCAGTGCAGTAGAAGTAGTGTAGCTTGCTTCTAGCTTCCTACTCTATGCCTTTAGCCACTGCCACTGGCTAACCCCTTGGGGTGTAAAAAAGGAGCCAAGCATGTAAGTCTCCTCAGTCCCAGTACACTGTCTAACCATCACCATTACTCCTACATTATCTCTGCTTGGTCACACAGGGAAGATGGGCACTTTGCAGTCTCAGTCTAGTCTGCAGGGGGATCAGGAAGGGGAGGCGTGCAGGCCGACTGGGATGTGGTTACATTCACAACTGCATCAGGGACTTCCACTTCTGCCTTGTGGACTTCTGGGGGAGGCCAAAGGCTAGGGGAGCTTCTGCAGCTAAGCTGTGGGGCCAGCCCTCCTGCTGACACTTTGCCACCGGTCAACCTCATCATGGGCAGGCTAGAGGAGGCTGACACTGTACCTAAACAAGGTGAACCGCGGCACATATCATCACTGTGTGTGTGTGTGTGTGTGTGTGTGTGTGTGTGTGTGTGTGTGTGTGTGTGTGTGTGTGTGTGTGTGTGTGTGTGTGTGTGTGTGTGTGTGTGTGTGTGTGTGTGTGTGTGTGTGTGTTGCTACTGAAACAAAAAACTGTTGCCACACAGCATCAAGAGACTTACCTCTGTGTGTCCCGGCAGTGAACCCCCGCGGTCAGACAAATAAATGCCGTGGCCATTGTTTTCATCTGCAAAAGAGCCAGACAGTCAGTGTTTCAAACAATGCATGTATGCACACTGAAATAACCACTCTCACCCTCACACACACACACACACACACACACACACACACACACACACACACACACACACACACACACACACACACACACACACACAAAAACACACTGATTGTTCACAAGTGTGAGGAATGTCCCATTTGTAATCACGGTTCAAAAGCTCAAAGTTTCAAAGTAGTATCCACTAATGGTTCCTTAAGCCTACATGAAATGTTACCATGCATTGGATCAAAATGGGGCATTTGTGAATATGTAAATATGATATGCAAAACTGTTTAGCATTAGGTATAGCACACATACGTATGATCCCAGAAATGTAATCAGTGCTGCTGATACAAACTAATACATGGTAGAAAGAAGGTTAAAGCCTGCTTTATTGTTAGACACAGAAACACATTTTATAAGCAAAGCATCATGAAAGGAAACAGGAAGCGAAGACATAACTCTGTGAAACCCACACCATGTTTTCCTAATTAGTTCAAGCAGTGTCAAACTAAAACTGGAAAAACAGAAACAGGGATTCAAGGCCATAATTTCGGTGAGTTCTCTTTGGTATGTGAAGCAAACATGACTCATAGAGCAAACGAGCGAGAGAGAGAGAGAGAGAGAGAGAGAGAGAGAGAGAGAGAGAGAGAGAGAGAGAGAGAGAGAGAGAGAGAGAGTCCTATTCACCCATTTCCCCATACAGAGGGAATCCAATATCCAAGTAGCTCTTCTGCACAGCTCTGGTGCAGCAGGAGGCCCTGCGTAGGGACTGTGCTTCTGTAGCTGGTCTTGAAATGTCTTACTGCTGGGAAACCGTGGGGGAGGCTGGAAGACCCTGCAGTGATCACTGGAGGGGGTGGAGTCAGGATGTAGCTGGCTTCATACCACAATCTCTCATTCCCCTCACCACAAGAAGAAACCCCCCAAGCGTCTTCATCAATAGGCCCGCCCCCAACCATGCAAGAGGACCGCCCCACCAATGGATTGGATGCAATGTCAATGATGGATGGGATTTTGAGCCAATCAGGAGTTGGCTTATCCTTGAGCTTATCATAAAGGAAGGACGAAATGAGACAGGGTTAAGGAATCCCTTGATTCGTCAGAGAACAGATGACACATATGGGTTTTTTCTACAAAGCCACTGGGGAATGACTAGGGTATACAGTCTGGACTTTTCCTGTTAACTAGCTTTGGTCTCACTCCAGCTGTCAATGTTCAGTTATCAGAGTGTGCATAAGACAAACAGCAGCAGAGGGCAAACAGTGTGTTAGGGGATATGTCCTTAGACAAACAAAACCATTCAGGCGGTAGGACTAGGCAGTACCTGGTTAAAGTGATGTATTGGAAAGATGTTTATCAAACACATATTGGTAGCGAGAAAAAAATGGTTGCCAAATAAATCGGAACGTATTCTATCCCTAACCTAAAATGTTCTTCATCTAAAATTGCTAAAAGAAAATCTGTAAAACAAAAACCACTCTTCACTTTAGATGCATTAACTCTCAAGTCAGGTGGTCTATTTTTTGGGGATTCATATTATAATAGACTTTTGCCAATCAGTCGTGAACCTTTATCCTGAACCTTTAACGGTACAGTCGTTATATAAGCTCTAGTGAGACATTGTTGCCCCCTAAGATCTATGATGCAAGCATATCATGTCCTCGGATGGTGAGCTGGCACCGCTAGTGACAGAACTCACACAAATCAGACACTGACGTTGTCATTGAGTCGGAAGTGGAGAAGGAATGTGAAGTAAGGAATGTATAATCTGCATCCACCAATTGCACACACGTGTAAACGCGTGTGCATGCACGCACTCACGCGTAGCCACAAACACACAGACAAGACAGGCACAACTGGGAGTAGCAGTGACAGTATGAATCATATCTAACCCAGACAATGCATGACAGGGCTGTGGTTCCTCTCTACTCGACTGTGGACTATATTGGTCACAAAAAGACTTTGACAACTGTTCATATTACATTGAACACAGATGTACGGCGACAAATTTGCGACCAATGTGCAGCGGCACTTTCCTTGGAAATTAATAATGTGATCAAGGCTTACCCTACAGAAAACTTACCTGCTTTATGCCTGCTTAAAAGTGCAATGTGTAGAATTTAGTGTCATCGAACAGAACAGACTTGGCAGAAATGGAATATACTATTACAAAGTAAGAAAAAATGTGCTACTCGATGCTTGGTGATAGCTACCCTATGCTGTCGTATAGATATGTCTGTACACATTCATCCTTTTTGAAACACCTACTGGCACCTTTCAGGCCAGAACTGGCCACCGTAGCCTCGTCTACGTCGTTGGAAAGGGAGGTGTAAGGAGAGGTGAGGGAGGAGGGGGCAGTATTCATCAGGGTTCAATCTGCAACCTCACCCCTAGATGCCTCTAAATCCTACACACTGCACCTTTAATGCCCTTTGCTAATTATTTAGTTTGCTGCTCCTGCAGTGAAAGTCTTTGCACTGTGGTTATTTGTTCATGAATAGCTCCATTGGTTTCCTGCAAATCAATGAAGGAGCTTTGTCCTTCCAGCATACAATGAGACTCTCTCTCGATTGCAAGGATGCATTCTAAATAGGTGGCAGATGTAGGTTATATGGCAGCATATCAATATCCTAATATAGCCGGAAGCACAGGAAACATTCTCACTTGGTACCTAGACCTAACAGGAACATTCCTTAGGAATCAAGGTTAAAATAAACCACTTCACAATTGAGACACAGCCTTGATGATGAGCATTTCTCTCTAGCCAGGGGTCAATCGATCACTGATCCCAGTAGCAGGTAATGAAGTATACATACATATAAAGCAGATGGACAACACAAGCTAGTGTCAGATGAGCACACAGACACGAGGAACAAGGAGTGCCACTGCCAAGACAGAGGACAGGGCATGAAGTCCAGACAGAGAGGAGAGGTGAGGAGGAGAAGAGGATGAGGAGAGGGAGAGGAGTGGTGAGAGTGGAGCGACGGGCGGACGGACGGACAGACAGGCGTCACACAAAGCCTTTTATCTGCCCGTACCTGAGTGCAGAATAATCCTGAATGCTGTCAGGGCATCTGGGTCATCTTCATAGTAGAGACAGACAAGACAACATATAGACATTGGATACACTATTAGTGGTATGTTTACACTGCAAATGAACAGCACTAGTATAAGGAAAACAAATGTGTAAAACAATGTTTATTTAAGTGCCAGTAGAGGTGAATAACAGCCAGTTTAAAGAGGCCTCAAATAGATAAGACAATCAAACCACCCAAAAAAGGTTAAAAGTGGAACACTCAACTTCAAACTGTTATTATAGCATGTTTTGGGCTAATTTAATAAACATGAGGTTTAAATGCAATCAGCTTTCGCTGACTCACGCAACATTGATGCCTATTTTTGTGACACATGGGACAGCCTACAATGAAAGCTTTTACAGCCACTCCCCAAGCCTCCCTGCCCTCCCTGAGCCTCATTGCTATTCTCACTCAGATCACCGCAGATTAAAATGCCACCCTGGTGGGCCAGCAATCTTTTCTGTCAGCAAAGCTCTGCCCACGGCCACTGCTGACTGCCCGCCGCGTCCTCTTTTGTCTCTGCTGATGAGGAATTCCAGATCTCAATCACACGTGACAGCCAACCTAGGCTGTAGTGAAAGAGCTTCTATTAGTAAGATGATGCAACTACATGCACACAGTCTAATACAACTCACTTTTTAACTATACACACTGTATTCCATTCAGTTTGCTGTATATAATAAACATTGCATTCAATACATCTCACTGTGTAACTATGCACACTGAATTCTATGAAACTCACTGTATAACCAGTGTATTAAATACAATCCACGAAACATGGTATTCCATGAAACTCATAACCCCACACACTGCATTACAGCTCACTGTATAACCATACACAATGTATTCAATTCAACTCCTCACGACACATTATTCTATGCAGCTCACTGACCATACACATTGTATTCAATGCAACGCACGGTGTAACTATACACACTGTATTCTATGCAGCTGACTGTATCCATACACACTGTATTTAATACACGTTACTGTTTATCTTAACGAACTGTATTCTGTACAGCTCACTGTATAACCATATACACTGTATTCAAAACAACTCACTATTATACACACTGTATTCTATGCAGCTGACTGTATCCATACACACTGTATTTAATAAACGTTACTATTTATCTAAACGCACTGTATTCTGTACAGCTCACTGTATAACCATATACACTGTATTCAAAACAACTCACTATGTAACTATACACACTGTATCCTATGCAGCTAATTGTATAATCATACAGACTGTAATGTAAGTAACTATGTAACTGCCCCCCACCCCAGCCCCCAGCCCCCACCACCACCACAAACACAAACAGTATTTTCACCCTGACAGGACCCTGACAGGTTCACATGCCTTAGCAGAAAATAAAATAGAAACGTTTCTTCCTGCTATTATCCTTATAATTATAATTATTCCTTCAACTAATATTATTAACATCCCTGGGAACGGGAAAGGGTTAAACATAGCTGAGGAGTTATCACCCCTCATCCTTGACATTAGGGTTACATGGAATGTCATCTCTCAATTCAATATAGTGTTCATCAATGTGTTTATTTTATTCTAACTTATCTGCCGGATATAACGGTTCAAGAAGGGAGGATTTTCTTAACATTTCCTAAAAATAGGCGGAGCAACAGGACTAGGCTTGCATGTGCAGGGGCATGCAGAGAATAGATAATACCGCCTTATCTTGAATAGACCACATTTGACCAATCGCGCCTTGCACATTCTGACATTTTTTTCCCTTCTTAATTTTTTTTTATATCAGCATGACATTTAAAATTAAACTCTTAAACAACTATTGTTACTAGTGCCCTACCATTAATTAACATAAAGAGCACTATTGGCTGTTTTGTTTTTTGTTTATGACAGTGTATTTATGTTACAGGGACTTTAATTAAAGGTACAGTGGGTACAATTGGTACCCACGGCATATTTGTATAAGTGTATAATCCCATGAAAATAAGAATTGTTCCACTGAGGGGGGCGTGTTATCCCCATGGCTACGACCCATTTTAACTAACATAGTTGTGTAGGAAATTAGAATGAGCGATGTTGAATATTGAAACGCACACCCTGCTGCTATACTGTGTGTCCGATAAGCTTAACCGTCTTTCGAACCGGGTTGTAGCGCCGACTTCTATCGAGATGAATAATTACACACTCAACAGAGAGCGCCAATTATTGATCTATGCATGTAGTTAACCACAATGGATTTTAGCAATGTAATAGGCTATTAAGTACACCAACGTCTGCCATGTCTTTCAACATGCACAGTTACCATGGTGAGGTACAGGCCACCAAAGTCATTGGAAGGGAAGGGGTGTTCAGTGGGATGCAATCCGCAACCTCACCGCTAGTTGGTAAATTAAATTACTAAAATAGTCACTGAACCTTTAACCAAAACAATTTGTATTATTCAAAAAGTCAAAATAAATATTATTTGTATCATCATTATAAAGTCATTCTGTAATTGAATCTCAGTGGTCACAAGTGGTCTGCATGCTTTTTCTCACTTCATTTATCGCACAAAAACGTCAAATGTGTAATGCAATTACATTGACCAGTTTCCATAGCAACCCCTTTTCTCCGGGCATCGTTTGCCGTCAAGCAATCACTTTATGAGCTAGACAGCAATGCTAGAAACACATTGCTTTAGGTAAGACCCCATCCCAAGGGTAACCCATATAATAGCATTGTTCCCTGGACTATATCAGCATAGGATGCAAAACAGTGCTCCTCATTGAAGCCCTTTGGGCAAGGCCCCGTAGCATCCCTAGAGGGCCTGCTGATCGATAAAGGCACTGCACTCTAAAGGCTTGGGGGAAATTAATAGATAAACAAGGAGCCATTTCATAGAGGTCCACCAGTGACTACCGGCAGCTGCTGCCGCTTCAGACCAATCCAGTCTTAAGTAAAGAAATAAACAATAAAAACAACATAACAAGTGTGGCCGCTGAAATCATTGCAATCCTTCCAAACTGTAAATGAAGCTGTCAGTATGCAAATTCCTCTTCTAAGGCAAAGGGCTGTTTTTTATAGTAGGAAAAACACAGGTGTAGCTCAACATTGTGCTCTGCAGACACACTGTAACCAACCTAATGTAAAATAACTTGTCACATAACCCTCCTATTGATGACCTGTGAAAGGGCCCATTGCCTTAGAGCCAACGGACAACAGGGAACAGGAAGGGACGGTAGAGAGGGGAGTGGGGCAGGGGGGCACGTTGACCAACCCCTTCCTCTCCTCTTGACATATGCCGTGTGGTCGGCCTGATAAGGTCCTTCACAAAGCTGATGAGGTTGGAGAGTCTATCAACTGCTCTCGGGCTAACCATGGATGAGGCTGTGTGTACATCATAATTAAGAACACTGATTGGCAAAAAGACAAGCTGTTAGCTGTGGGTGCAGCTACGAATATTGAAAGAGAACGTAATACTAAATTGACTTCCGCTTATTTTGTATGTTTCAGTTCCTCACGGTTGAGGGCGGTGTCTCTGTTTAGTGGATACAAATGCTAATTTGGTTTATGTAACATTGTTAGGATAAACTATTTAAAGTCGGGGGTCATCCAAATCCCAATCAGATTCAAATGGGATCTAATTTTTTTCAACCACTTCAAAGTTGATTTGCCATCCATCAAAGTTAACTAAAGAAAATATGTTATTTACAATGATAAAACGCTATTTAAAAACGGATATACTCGCTCATCAGAGATTTTTCCAGGATTGACTGGGCGTGTCAAAATTATGGCATGAGATGTCGATTGAGCTTTACTGGGTCCAACTGGAGTCTACCCACTAGGCAAGCTGTTTTTTAATTGATTGAGCTGAGATTGACTACAGATGGACTTGAAAACATTTATTTTCACTTTGCTTATGGATACTGGGTGCCAACAACAGAAACTTAAATAGAAGCAAATTACCAATGTGGATACCAGGGAAATCAAAGCTCCATTATCATGATAGCACCAACTTCTTAATTACAATGCGTCAGGTTTCAAATGACACTTTGTGACCTCAAAAGTAGAATCTAACATTTCAATTTCCACATTTAAAACTACACTTCTACTGCTTTCCTAAGAAATAAAGGATAATGGATATATTTCTTAAGAAAGCACTCGACTCGGTTCTTGATCAATATACTGAACAAAAACCATATCACAACCAATGGACTATTAATAGTCTGCAGATTGTTAATTCGAAACAGTGAAAGGACTGTTGCTAAATATGGTACCTAAACATAGACAATGTTGTCATGTTGCCTCACATTAGGGCCAAAAGGTAGACCAAAAGGAAACAGTTATGACCTCTCGGTACAATACAAACACATCACGAAAAGGAAGTGGCTGATAGCATCAGGAGGGTATTTGTATGGCTAAAATCAAAACATCTGGCATGCTTCCTATTATGCTCATAGGTAGCCCTATTTTACCATGACGTCATCATCACGCATCGTGAGAATCGCATGCCAATTTAAGTGCATAAATTGTCACAATTGCGAGATGATTTTAATTTTGAGATTAAATTAGAAAGATGCAAGCCCACGCGTGCGGTTAACTCAATACACCTAACTATAATTCAATTTAACCTAATTGAATCGAATCAATCACAGAAGTGTTTTTTTTTTATAAAGAATAAGGCATTTTACTCACCTGACGAGATTATTTGTGTACATTAATACGCTTTCTTAATTACCTGTTGTCTGTGAATCCTCCGCGCTCTTCAACTCGATTGAGGTTTCGTCCCTCTCCTTTCCCGTTATTCGTTGCATACTGGCCGACTGTAGCTTTCACCTTTTTAGGAAAGTCGAAAAGAGTCCAGATGACACTTTAATCGATTCGGCGGCGCCCGATGCCACCACGGTGTACGGGACCACTGGGTAAGGATGAATCATCAATCATCCACTCAGATATTTCTACTTTGATTGAGGTCGATATGCATTGTTTTGTATTAACATTATTGCCGTCCTGTGACTGTCACTATGGCACTGGAGCTCGCTACCGTTACTCGAGACGTGCGGCAGAAGATAAAGGGGAGGGGCAACTTTTCAGTCGGCGAAAATCACTGGTTTCAGGAGTAGAGCATGTATGATGCATGCATACCTGATGCATGGATCACAGTATTATCCAACGTATTCTAAAGGTGTATATATTTTCTAGATGTTGACTGATATTAATACACACTACTACTACTACATATTTGAATGATCCACAACTAGGAAGCTAAAACCTACTCATGCGTATTGTTAATATAGTAATAGGCCTAGTTGTCTGCAATAAATCTTACCGCCAAACAATTAGCAGATGAGGACATCAAGTGGGTCTTTTTTGCATTGCACTTTTTGTGCCGCATAAATAGACTGCTATATTACAATGCAAATGTAATTGGCCTAGCCTACATAAAGTAGAATAATATTTAATAAAGAACCGGACAGCTATTCATATAACGAAATCCCAATTTCAAGTTCAGACAACTATCAAGAATTATTTACAACATTTTCCTTTGCCTGAAGATCCAAAGATAAAATTCTTACCACATTTGTTATTTATTCACATTAAATATTAACTTAAGAATTAACTTTTAAAGAAGTTGGCATAATGTGCCCAAATATCGTCCAACTAACTTTTATCCAATCCTCAAATTGGCCAATGGTATGGGTTAAATTCAACCTTTATTTTTATATTCTGCTAAATAATAACACAAACATTTTTAACAAATATTTTATTAATGTTTTTTAGAAAATGTATGAATCTAAGTTAACATGACAAAACGATTACGACCGAAACATGAAAACGTTAACATCACATGATTGGTTCGTTCAGCTAAAATGAAGCTGAAGTAGGTATTTCGACAAAGACACAGATAAAAAGACATACGTACAGACACGTCTCTACACCAAACTATGTGCCCTTCAGGGCCTTCTTCAAATGCAATCAAGTTTAAGCACCAAAAACATCATAATAATTTGTAGAAGCATCGAGAAAAAGGGAGACATAAACAGTTTAAACGGAAGAAAAGTGAACAAACACAACCTTCACTGGCACAACGCTTAGCTTTTGTAGCACCTTTGCCTCAGTCTCATTGCTTTTGTGTCTCATTGCTTTGTGTGTGTGTGTGTGTGTGTGTGTGTGTGTGTGTGTGTGTGTGTGTGTGTGTGTGTGTGTGTGTGTGTGTGTGTGTGTGTGTGTGTGTGTGTGTGTGTGTGTGTGTGTGTGTGTGTGTGTGTGTGTGTGTGTTGGCCCCCAGGGACCCATTTAGGAGGGGACCCAAATGTTTCCGTGCGTGTCGGGAGACTGATTGTGTGGAATGTTCCAGATCCATGGCTGGTCTGAGAACAGAGAGCAACGTTTTTACCGACAAAATACAATACTTAAAAACGTCAACAATATACACCACACACACACACACACCCACACCCACACACAGTCAAAACGAAACCGAAAGACACTTGCACACAATTAACAAATGCAATTCACGTGTGCTCTTACATACAATGTATAGCATGTTCAAGAATAATTAAACATAGTAAGTCACATGGACAACATGTACAAAAACACAATATGAAAAGACAGATACAAACACACTGAAGACAGACAGGCGGACGGAGGAAGTGACAGACAGAGGGAGAGACAGACAGAGGGAGAGCTTCTAACCTGTTTTAAGGTAGGGTTGAGGAGGCAAATCGATGGGCACAGGAAACGCCTTGGAGGAGGAGGTGGCTGGAAAAGGATTCTTCTGGACAGGAAAGAATGCCATGTCCTGCCAGAAGAGTAAGATGTGACGCTTGTGAAATATATACATATATAATTCTCATTTGACATTTAGGCTTGCAATGTTCTGAAACATTGGGCTGGGTCTCACAACAGCAGGCCATTTGGAATACTGATATCCTTACATCTCCTCTCTCTCTCTAACATTCAATGCTTTCTGTGTATTTGATCACTTAATAAGTTTGTTTTCAAGGTCAATCCAACTGTCCGGTCAATCTGGCATGTCTTAAATAATGAGATTAACTATGGGCACACAACAGAGTCCATTATTCTAATAAAAATTGTATGATTTAAAGCTATAACGTGTGTCCAACAATGTTCAAACCCAGAGAAATCCATTGTTTTTGTCAAGATAATGGGTCTTTACGTTTGGTGGCATGTCAATGACGTCTATCCTCCTAACAGTAAGCCAGGGGAAATCTACTTTATTGCTATATTTCAATATCAATCTAGCTTACTAGGATGCGCTAGTATTGCAAGTGGCTCATGCCAGCTACAAAGCTAATGCGTACAGTAACATCACGGTACAACAATGTACTGTACATCCCCCTTCAGTCATTTCCCTTTGTTTTGACCACGGAAAAAAGCCCATGATTTAATTTGCAATTTAAGGTAATCTACAGCTGTATATGTACATGACTCATGTAATAGTAAGTTAGAAAGTAAACGTTACGTTATAATGTTAAGTAACATTATAACGTATAATGTTATGTCCAATATATAAAATATATTTTAATGAGTACGAACGTGACATAACATGAATAAACGTGAAGTGAATAAAACTTTAATGCATAATCTTGTCTGTCGTTTCAGATAGATATTCACTGGTGGCCATGTGGTTGCAGGCTACGACTCCTATAATACCATGAAACTTCATAATGTCATCTAACTACATCTTGTGTAATATGTTCTAGCAGCAGAAATGACATACAATCCCATTAAGAAAGTTCATTATGCATATTGCGTCTGAATAGGTTGTATGTTTATGTCCAGTACTGCTCTGTTTATGTTATAAAATGTAGTAATCTGAAGTCATGGGTGTGTGTGTGTGTGTGTGTGTGTGTGTGTGTGTGTGTGTGTGTGTGTGTGTGTGTGTGTGTGTGTGTGTGTGTGTGTGTCTTACAAAGGCAGAAGGGAGGTAGAGGACTCCCAGTTCATAGGAACGGACCATGACCTGGCTGTTGTTCTTCTCCAGGTTTCCCCATGCAGCCTTAGAGAGGTTAGCACTGAAGAAACACACACACACACACACACACACACCACACACACACGTTAAACAAGGATAATAACAGCCCCACGGGAATAGCTAAACACCAGTTTGTAGCAACAACATGGCAGTCGGCCATGTTGGCGTACCTGGTGATGAGGAACCAGGCTAGCTTTGTGAAGTCTGGAGAAGCTCGCATGTAGAGCTTGATGTGTGGCATTGCCTGACTCCGCCCTGTCGTATCAGCCTTCCACCTGCTGCTCACACACACACAGACACACACACGCAAACACAATCTGTTTGACTTTATGGAATTGGCTGTTAAAATTAATTATGAATTATTTTTAACTCAATAGTGCCATACACATGACACACCAGTGTATATATGGGAGACCATTTTTCAACCGAGCACAATGGACATCATCTCATGTTGATGTCATTGGGGTGGACAAAGGGGCGGATGATGCACACACACACACACACACACACACACACACACACACACACACACACACACACACACACACACACACACACACACACACACACACACACACACACACACACACACACACACATCCTACTTACCCATGTGCTGAAAGACACAGTGTGAGTTGTTGGGGGTTTAGAGACATTGTGGGTGGAGATTGGAAGTAAACCCTGGACTAGACTTACTGGAAGTAGGAGTGGAGCCAAATCTGCTTCTCTGCTGTCTGGATGCTGTAAGGGAGGGAGCCCCCCGCTGGTGGACACACGTAATGACAGTCAATCCATATCTTCTCTGAGTCAATGAAACTAATCCATCCATTTAGACAGATAGCAGTGAACAAACTGTTGTTAGTATGATGCAGGAACCACATAAATACCGCTAAAAACTACATTTGTACTCTACCTATCTCCATATACCATGCAAAACATTGAGATATCAACCTTAAATGACACAAACGTTAAATATTATTGGCAGTGTGTTATAAAGGTCCCGGCTGTTGAACTAAACTGTTAATGTTAATGCTAACAAATGGTAAATATTTTGTGTAAGCCTTTGCCAACTAGGATGCAAACAGAAGGGATGTGTATCACAGTGGCTACTTAGATCACATTGGCCACTTAGAAACTCTGAATGTTACCAGACTTCTGTGTGAGTATAAGTTTATGCTCAACTTACCAGGGTATCCCTCGAGACTATTCCTGACGTCATCAACAGATGGGTACACCTGCAAGACATCACACAACAGCCACTCACTACTTTATTGATATGACGGATCCAACCCCTATTTCGGCACTGTAGTGAATGGATTTTATTTAGAAAATATTACATGGAACTTAGATATGCAGTAACTGATAAAGGAGTACGCTATTATAGTCATTTTTGAGAATATATAAAAAAACATGAATAATTAATTTAAAGTAATTATTATTACATACACAACACATGGGCCATCAAGGTAATGAGATTATTATGAAAAGGCAGAACTGCTGTATAGCTACAATTATAATTATTTAAAACACATTCACCCTGTAGTTAGATTATAGGAGGCCATATATACGTATATTATGAAATAATGTCAACGTAAAGGGAAACTAGCACACCATACCAGGTGAATGGGGGGGTCTTGGCGGACAGAGGACCTCCCGAGTGTGGTGAGGGTCCGCTGGAACTCCCCTGCCAGCCACTTGGTCTTATCCAATCCCATGGATCCAATACTAGAGAACTGGCCAATCACTGGCCAGATTTCATCATCGGGAACCGGAATCGAATGATCATATAAAAGCTGGAGAGGAAAAAATATTCCAAATAACAAAAGAAGAAGGGGCATGATAAATAGAGCAGAGAGAGGAAAGTGAGTCGAAGAAGTGTTTTTACCTTTCTGAGTCTCAGGTGACCCCAGCGATCCATGTCGTCGCCTAGATACCTGCCTGGAGTGGAGCCAATCAGATACACCCTGACCAATCACACACACACACACACACACACACACACACACACACACACACACACACACACACACACACACACACACACACACACACACACACACACACACACACACACACACACACACACAATCTGCATTAATTGGTAAAACAGGGCAAGGGTTGTAGACTTATCTTCCTAAGTTTAGTGTACTACTGTGTCAATCAAAAAGTTGATCACTCTGTGATTGGTCACTTATGATTTGAGCCATTGGTCAATTAGGTAATAGTTTACTCCCAATTGTAGATGTTTGTAGACATCAATTAATAACATCCAAAATGGTCTTTATTCAAAAAGGTGTGTATCGTTGACTTGAAAACATTTCTATTCACTATGACCATGCAAACTGGACATCAACAACACTTAAACAAACCTAAATTGAAGCGAATTACAAATTTGGTTTACCAAGGACTTCAAACATAAAAGAACACAGTAGCTTAGAGTTTTGCATCCGTTAATTCTCTTTCAAGAATGACCATTATATGCGAGGGTGTGTTTGTATTTCACCTGGTCTCGGAGAGGTCATGCTCTCTGATGCGTTGGATCCATTCTCCGAGTTCTGGTGCCCGGTATGAGGCGAGGTACTCCAGCAGGTCCTTCTTAAAGAGGGTGGGAGACTCGCCATCACTGGACGGACTGCCGTCTGGTAACCGTGGAAACAGAGGACTCAGCCACAACCTAGCAGCAAAAACACAAACCAAGCAGTACATATTCAGCCGTCATAAGTTCTGGATCAGGGGACATCT
This sequence comes from Gadus macrocephalus, assembly GCF_031168955.1. Classification (NCBI taxonomy): domain Eukaryota; kingdom Metazoa; phylum Chordata; class Actinopteri; order Gadiformes; family Gadidae; genus Gadus; species Gadus macrocephalus. Next base: position 10,571,349 of record NC_082395.1, read on the forward strand.
AATAAGAGTTTTAATACCATGCCATTTTCACTATTCTATACATATATTTATTGCCTCACTTATCTTTATTGTTATTTTTTATCTATATGTATATTTCATCTGTATATCGTAATCACACTGTTATTTGTGATGTTGAGGATGCCGGAAATTCAAGCATTCCATGACCTTTATTGACTTGTGAATTATAAGAGCCATCTGTAAATTAAAGGTCTGTAGGATAAGTGAGTACATAGATGGTGCCTGTTTTGTTTCAATCCTCTAATCATTCTCAGCTGCAGCTCCTTCCTAAAACATAATTATTCTACAGGAAACAGCAATAGCTGGAAAGCATAAACCAATTAATGTGACCATAGCAGAAGGCTTACCAGTACCAACTCACCCCTGTGTTTTCTGGTACCAGTCTGCTCTGATGAGGTTGGACGTTGTTATGACGACCCTGAAACCTTCCTCGTACCACAGCAGCATCATCTTCCTGCGGCAACATCACAGGATGCATCGCCCACTTTTGTCAACTAGTATAACAACTGTAGACTGCACTGGGAACACTTTCTTGCACAGATATACTTTTTTACCCATTACAGTTTCAAAGAACATTGTCTATTCATATTTCATATCCATATTTATTCCCTTGTTGTACAGGTTCTGTTAGGAGGGATCAGCTCTTACGTGTGGTGAGTACCGAAAGCAATATCCAGCTTGGCCTGAAAAACAAAGTGGCAAAAAATATATTTGTCAATGTTTATGTATATATATATACAGTATATGTATGGATATATATAGATAGACACATTTGTATATAATGCCTTTAAGATAGACATTCTTCACATAACTTATGTCAGTGTGTTAACTCTGTCCAAAACAAAAACATGGTTGTTAGCATCCATAAAATTAGCTGATGAGGCAACATGGACTATCAATTAATACCTAGAATGGCCCTAGCTGGCTATAATAACGACAACATTTAACTTACCGTACATACAGAGCAATAAAAACACTAAACACCAATCCTGTGTGTGTGTTCGCTGCTTGGGTGCGTGCGTGTGTGATATTAGCCTGTAAACTCATAAGCCTTACTGGTTTTATGTGCCATGAACACGCGCATGGAACCATGGTTGTGTTTCTAACACTACAAACACAGGCATGGTTTCTAGGGTTAACCCTAACCCTAACCCTGAACATTCTGTGTGTCCGTGCTATTCTGTGTGCCTGTGGTCTCTGCCTTTAATGTTTGTTGTATCACTGGGTTCTGTGTGTACATGGTTTCTAGGTGTTCTGGGTGTTTGTGGGGTTCTGTGTCTGAGGGGTACCTGGCAGAAGCGCACGTGTGGGAAGGGCTGTGCCTGCTTCAGCAGTCGAGCTTTGGCTTCCCTCTTGTCCCCGTGGACGATTAGCACCGGCAGGTCCCTGGAAGCACAGCGTACTTCATTCCACATTGGACTTGGGCTGTTTGTCTGAGGCTATGTATTATTATATTATACATCTATTGATTATTATTAACAAATAATGAAATGATTATACAGCATCAGCAAATTCTTTCTAAAGATAAAGGACTAGCAGTTGTATAAAACGCAAAGATGAAATAAAGAAGAAGACAAAGATGAGTTTTCTAGACCTTACCGGAACTCTGGTGGATACTGCTCGACCATCCAGGGAATATCAAAACAGTAGTTGAACTGCGAGGAAGAAGCAAGGTTACATGTAAACTGCAGGGAAAGACCAAAGACCAAGAAGGTGTAGGCAAATTAGTCGATTTCTCACCTGAACGGATTCCTTTAATGTCCCGAACAGGGGGGAGAGGATATCTAAATGGTGAAACGATTAGATTAATTAAGCAAAAAAACAACAACAACTGATGCATGACAAACATACAACAACCACAACTCTTCTGAACCATCAGGGAACATTGGAACAAGTGGATAAGACTAATCAAAATGGTCCTACTCTAAACCAGACTAGACGCCCACCTCTCACCTCTGATATGCAAAGCACCAGTGTTGTACTTCTTGTCGAGCCCGGTCACCTTGTTGAGGTAGAACCTGTACGTGTCATTAAGACATGGCACGTGGGTTTCAAAGAAATCATCCGTCTCCTCGATGTAGTACTGACGGCCGTAGGGACTAGGGGGCCGCTCGTTTATCTCCACCTTCGGTTTCTTGGCTTTGGGGCTCGGAGCACGCCTGCTGGTTGGATTGTTGGCCTTATTGCCAAGACCCACAGCATCATCATCACCGTCACTATCAGAGAGAGCCCAGCCCGACTCCTCCTGGTCCTTTTTCCTCTTTCCACTGAGAGGTGATTCATACTTCCCTGGATTTGACTGGCTGTCGCGTGCTGTGTTTGGACAAACTGGCTTCACATCTGCTTCCGCTTTCACATCAGGTTTCAACCCCGGGAGATGGAAGGGACCATCAGGTTCTTCCTTCACCTCTGTGACTGTATCAGGGGACAAGGGGGCGTGGTAAATCTGATTGGAGCTCTGGGATGAGACGGACGGACGGGTGTTTTGGTAGCTGTCCGTCACTCCGGTCGGATGAGCTGATGATACCGTCTTGGATGAAGGGAGCTCATCGCCGTCGTCATCATCACTGCTGGAGACAGCCCACTTGCCATGAAGACTGTTCTGAGACATTTCTGGCAAGAAAAACAAAACATAAAATTTGTTGTATTGAGCAAGTGAACACAACATAACAAGATCTCCCGGGAATACTTGAGACACGCCCACACGCTCCACTACTACATTGCGAGAAGTCGTCAGAATGAACTCAAATGCTATGCGATGCCATTCATGCGTGGTTTTTCCAAGTCTTCGCAATTAATGAAAACATTCATAGAAATTGTAAGACTCTTCAAGTTCCGAAACTAATTATTGAAGCCTCAAACCTATCCAACACTATATGTTCTCTGTCGATAGGGATAGCAATGCTATCGTCAGAGACTGCAATCTCAATCAAATATTATTAACTATTTACCGTATATTTTCCTCGAATACAACTGAAAGAAAAAACGAACATTTGAAGGCTGAACGTGAACGGTGCTTTGTGTTGTGTTCACGTTGTTTCTCCTCTATTTCTACGGTCGGATCATCTGTAATTCTTGGCGTCTTTGGCTTGCAAGCGCCCTCTGCGGCAGAATTATTTCATTACAGCAGTTACAAAGGCTGCATAGGCAGCTTGTGCTCAACGGACGCAAACCACAATCAATAATTGATAATTAAATATTTATTCAAATACTGGACTTAGTAAGTGAATATTAAGACTTAATATCCATTAACACTATTTTAGGTCTCGGTTCCACAATGCATGAGATTTGCTGAAATAAATTGATTTCACAGAATGGAGGCAATGATGGATTTTTTTTTTAGAATCAAATATAATCGTGCCTCACTACTACAGTAGGGGACTACAGGCTGTGTATGTGTTGTTGTGGATGGAAATGAGCAAGATGCTTTAATTTGGGACAATGCATCTCTTCTTATTGAGACTAATGTTTTTTACATTGTCAATGACAAATAATTAAAAAATATGTCAAACTAAGCTATTGAAAATATAATAATTGTAAAAAAAATTGACAAAAGGGCAAGCCTTTTCACAGTATGAATAGTTAATACTACTATTATAATAGTTAGTAGTTAATATTGTACTATATTGCTCCAAGTAGTTAAAAATGATATTAACAGAATAATTTATTTGAAAGTTGCAGGGTGATATTAAGATGAAATATAAGTATTTTGATCACACTAAAATAACAATTGACAGAGCTAATGAAAATGCAATCCAGAAAAAACAATAATTTTCATCATCTTGTTAACAATTGTAAAGTGGGTTCTTTTATAAAGGCTGTTCTGTGAGCCCCTACTAAGGAACCGCAAATTTGTCAGATAGAGGTCTTGATCAAATAAAAGGAGGAGACTCTATACAACGTTAAATAATCATCCCGAACCAGGAAAGCCTTAGATCTTAGAACTATTTTTGAGATTTTTCCAGTATTGATCATCAACACTGCAGCCATATTTTGTGAAAAAGGATGGAATATAATCAATTGGGGCAAAAGCGCCCTTCCATGTGTGTCTTCTAAAGTGCTTGTTTTCCCCTGCACTGACATCACCTGACACACAGTATATTATGTCATTATGGAAAGAATCCCTACAGAGAAATACTCCTTGTTACCTTTCGCTTGATCACAGTATGTTTGTTATTGTGTCCAATCCGGATGACCTCAGACTAAGAATCTGGCAATATAGGCCAGTACAGGCCACCATAGGCGTGGGGAAGGGAGGGGTGAGGAGATTCAGTTGGTTGCAAACTGCAACCTCTCCACTTGTGTAACTATTACACACTGGACCTTTACCCTCACTAGTGCAGTGCTCGTTCAAAAGGTGCCTGTTCGTAACCGGCCTCTGGCATTGCTGCCCGGGGCTTTTAGGAGAAACAGTAATTCAAGCCTACTGGTTGGGGCCCCCTCTAAATACACTTCACAGTTGTAATGCTTACGGTAGTATCACAATGCTAATCCAAGTAGGATTAGGCTACAAAACATTAGACATTTTAGATTTTTTACATTCAATATTTGCATTTAGTCTTTTACAGAACTTATTTAATAAAATATGTAACTGCAAGTGTTCACAGACAGATAGCAATCAACCTATACATATCTAAGTCATTAAATTGTATGATTAATCCTGAATCAGAGTTGACTGCAGTATCCTGCTGTAATATAGTGAGCAACACCTGACCTTCAGACTCAACAAAAGTTGGTAGTTTCCCTCCCAGTTTATGCTCCTATCAAACTAACCATTTATATGGTTTCCAATGACTTCCCTCAGTGATAGAGATTAATCACTTCATTCAAATAAGAATGAAAGAGACAAATCTGGGCTCTGAAAAACAAAGAGACTCTTAACCCTTCAAACAGAATGTACAGACATGTCACTGATGCAGTTCCATCTCTTATATTCAAACAAACAGGATAATTAATATCATGTAAATAGTGACAAACAAAGATAATGTCGGAAAATAAAAAGTGAGGTACAAAAGGCCTCCTTTACTCTGTTTCTGATGTATCAGTATGACCTCAGAAGCTCAATCTTCCCCAAACATGTTCTTCCTCTACCAAAACTCTTACCTATATAAATCCATGTGAACATAATAAGAAAAGCAATCATAGTTGTGGCAGAAGTGACTGTTGATGGTCTTTTGAATCAAAGGCTGATTAGAATTTTGTAGTGACTTGATGCCTGCAGCTTTCTTTACACACAACACACACACCTTGAATTCTCCTCGACTGAGGTATTGATCTCGATCAGTTCTGGTTGTATTCTTATAGTGTTTTTTCTTTCATGAATGGTTCCAACACTTGTAGGCAGGTCATCAGAAAGGTGCTTAAATAGAAGCAGCACACCAGATAAACATGATGCATATTCTCAATAAGGAAATTATTTGGAAATCTGCCCAGACAATTCTAATAACTAACTACTTATCAGTCCACATAGAAAGACTCTAGAAAACCCAAACAAATCAATAAAAAAAAAAATTAAGTTAAAAAAGCAATGTCCAATCATAGGTGTTCCCTCAGATAAATATTGACATGAATATTAGAAGATGACACGCCTATAGAAGAAGAAAACCTGGATAAAAGGAGCTGGTTATGCCAGATAGTATACTTGCTCGGAATCTGCAGCACATTTGTTAAAGCTTAATGAGAATCCTCAGGTTTGGGATGGATTTGGCTGGACACAAGCTCATGTAGGGAAGAGGGTAACAATTGTGCAGGTAGGAATGCCAAGAAAGGCTTAAATTACAATATATTTATTGATATCCTATGGCAGAGAGGAGAAAAGTAATCTAGTGTTGAAACAGAAAGGAATTTGTGTCCAAAAATTGTTTTCAACAGATAATGTTAGGTAAAAGTAAGCAGGAAGAAAAAAGAATGAATAGATCAAGACTTGATCATACAGGTATATATTATTAGTTGGGGGCAGGGATAATGGTAAGTGGCAAGTGCACACATTTTAATGAGATTTTTTCTTTGAAAATGTTTATTAAATTGCCCAATATGTGACAAATGATGAGAAGAAGCCGGCATAATATATTAATTATATTCAAGTTGATCAATCAGGAGCAGTATATCAAGTAGAGTTCTAAAGCTATTGTGATTCCAACTCCTGCATCATAGGTGGCGCTCTGCACCTTTAACGTTGGTTTGTTGCCCCCAAATAAACGAATGAAGAAGACTCAGTCCATACTCTTGTCACTACTCATTAGTGGCAGTTCTTTAATAGGTCATCATTAGTGGAGGCGGTAATAAATCTGTTTGTCCGTTCGTAAACCTCTGAAGAAGAGGCAGAAGCATAACAAAAGGTCTTAAAAGTTGCAGTCATATGTCGTCTCAGTCATAGCTACCGGGCAGGTCGAATGTATATATACCCTCCTTGTTTTTTATATCTGGCGTCTTCTTCCTGTTACCCTGCTGACATGCAAACCACAAACTCGTGACCCAAACAAAACGAGATGGTTATTCTTCTCTTCAAGACTGACCTGGGTCTACGGGCTGAAAGTACGACTGTGATCTTTTAGATGACACAGCTGACTGCACCAGAGAAATGGACTATCTACTGCAGGTGAAAGTCGGAGCTCTAGTTGCTTTACTATTTTTAACTCTTTTATTTGGATTTATCCCTGCTCGGCTGAAATGGTTCAGGAACGGGAATGGTACAGGTTGGTTCTACACTTCACGTTATTGCTTTTGATTTCCTAGAAACCTTAGACATGTTAATTGCTCAACATTTTTCATGAAAGTTTGAGCTCCAGTAGCCTCTCCTGCCAACTGACAAATTCATTTTGGTTACTTCTAAAAGGCAATGATTTATGAGTGACATTAGAAGTCCTGACAAAAAAAGATGTATGTTAATGATTGCACTGATCAAATGACTCTTGCCTATTATGTAATTTTTTTTATGTTGAAATATTGATTTTTGCTTCCCCAGGAACCCACCGAGTGGTTCTGAGTTTAATCAGCTGTTTTGCTGGAGGGGTGTTCCTGGCAGCATGTCTGCTCGATATTATTCCAGACTACTTGGGAGACATCAACACTGAGCTGGATGCTCGGGGATTACAGGTAACGTTACATGTCCTCCTGAGCTCCATAATGGTCATGTATGTCACAAACGTCGCTTTGGAGTCAAGCAATGTTAGGACCACGGATGGCTGTGGACACACACTACACACTGGTCTTTAAATTGTGTGGAATACTTCATTTGAAATTGGGCAAATGTGTTGATGCGATGTGAAACAAAAAAAGTGTCATTGTAGGACAAACATAGTACATACCCTGTTATCTCTCGTTCGTTGAAAGTTGAATAACCTGTTCAAACATTTCTGCCTAAACAGATAAGCTTCCCCCTCCCGGAATTTATCATAGCCTCAGGCTTCTTCTTGGTCCTCATTTTGGAGAGAATTGTACTTGACTGCCAACATGCCCATGGTGACCATGAGGAGAGGGCTCTCCTCATTCCCGCAAATGGGCGGGATACTGGGCACGGGCACGGGCACGGGCACTCCTCGGGCCAGGACCTGGAGGACAGTGGGCCCCACATGCATGTGGACTTCCAGGCCCACTCCTCCTTCCGCTCCTTCATGCTCTTCCTCTCTCTCTCATTTCACTCCATATTCGAGGGCCTTGCCATAGGCCTGCAGAGGACTGACTCCAAGGTAAGGAGCAGTCAACACACATGTCTTATCCTCATCAGAGTTTGCTGTGTTGACTGAATAATAGTGGCCATTCATAGCTTCAGTCAGACCAAGCAGTGTTTTTTCGTATGGCATTCTATTAATATTGCAATATTTATTAGCGTGGAACGGTTTAATGTTTGCATTCTATTTTTCTGCGATTCAAATTGTGGATGACGTGATTATTTAGTGGCGCCGTGATATCTTCATGTCACCAGTGGAAGCAGAACTAAGCCTTACCCTGTCTCTGGACTAGATAGGACTTCTGCATGTCGCTGGTGAACATGAGCTTCTGCATTGAACTCGCGAATTAACTCTCACTTCCACTTATGGGTCACTGAGAATTCAGTGAAGTCAATTATTCCCACAAGAGCTTTTTTCTCTTCCTGCAGATCATGTGACTCTCTTTGTGCTTTCACACGTTACTTAAAGTGAACTGCTGATGTGCTGGGGGGGACTGCCTGATAACTTTCATTGTAAAAACTAGTTATTCTTCATTGGATCCAATTTGGATGCTTTTAATGTTATTTAAAAGGTAACAATAATTATGGCGTCATAATAAATGCTTATAATTTTGCACCATGTCCATCTTTGCATGGCGTCCTCATGTCTCCCACTTCCTGTGGGGATTCTAACTTCTCACTCTGACCAAGTGTCCCACACTAGCGCATGTGGAATTGATTTACTCTAAAGAAAACAAAGATAATTGACAAGAAGATAACATTTCGGCATTTACAGTCCAACCAGGCAGTCCCAATGCATAAGTGTATCTCCAGCACAACAATTGGGAGCGGCCACACGATTGATTGTGAGCTTGTCTAATCTATCTAGGTCTTGGAGATCTGCATTGCCATCCTGGTGCACAAGAGCATCATCGTGTTCAGCCTGTCTGTGAAGCTGGTGCAGAGCGCCGTGCGTCCTGCATGGGTGGCCGCCTACATTTGCGTGTTCGCCGCAATGTCGCCGCTGGGCATCGCCGTCGGCATCGGCCTGACGGAGGCGGCGCTGCCGTCGGGCGCTCTGATCCAGGCCGTCCTGGAGGGCCTGGCCGCGGGCACCTTCGTCTACATCACCTTCATGGAGATCCTCCCGCACGAGCTCAACTCTCCCGAGAGGCAGCTTCTTAAGGTGCTCTTCATCCTGCTGGGCTTCAGCACCATGGCAGCACTCACCTTCCTGGACTAGCGGTGAATGGTGTTCCTCAGTCTCCACTCTGTGCCAGGCTGCCTAGAGTTGATCAAGAGAGAGAGAGGTGCAGCGTCTATTTTAGCTTTCTTATGTTTTAAATTTAGGTTCTCATTTCCTGAGGAGGCAGATTGTATATTTATCCTTTTTTCTGTTTTGTTTAGATTTTATGTATTTCTGAATCGTGATGATAATGTCTGGATTGACTGGGCTAACAAAAGAGCAAAGAGGCTAAGGTATTACTGCTTTCATGCTGTTGTCCTCCACTTTTGTGCCTGACCTTTGACAAGACTGGTATAACTACTGATAACAAAGGGGTGTCACTGACTTTTTTTCATTGAATCATGTTAATGTTTGTCCGTTAAGTCAATACTTCCATTGCTGAATTGTTTACAAATTATTTTTACCCTATTACAAAGGGAAAAGATAGGTATTTGATTCCAGCTAAAGCACTATTTGTTCCCTGATTGGGTTGTAATGATGACTATGAGGTGTTGGCTTTAAATGCTTAGCCTTTACTGAGAACATAGCGTGATAACTGGCCTTGTAATCAGAAAGTGTTCGTTATACTTTACGAGAAATGACATGGGTCTGTTAGGTACGATGATTAGCATTGTGATTATAATGTAATCTACAACCCACTCTTCACAATACTAAGGCAATACTCTGCCTTTTGCCAAATAAACCTTATAAATAATAAATAACTTATAAAGTTAAACTTTTAATCCCCAAACAATTCCCTAAACATTTAGGTACAAGTGTCCTTACTATCTGTCTTTAATTTATCCTCATACCTGATGTAAGTGTTGTATGCATTGTGTAATTACTATAATCCAGTAACTATGTTTATTCAATGGATCTCGAAGACTACATTACATCACTACCAGTACCTACATTTACAGTTTTTCTCAGTCGCTTTGGTTCATTTCTCAGATCAGAATTGAAATTCTCAAAACTTCCTGTTCAATCTTCACATCAGTGTGTCACTTGTGCACATGAAAAAAACAGTTTCTCATTTATTTGAACACGTTGCAAATGCTTTGGTACATCCATGCACATGATTACGTGCAATTCTCTGCTCTTTCCTACATTATCAATTGCTTGTCATGTTGATCAAAATGTATTGTAATGATCTCTATGGAATAGTCTCACCCCCACAACATTTAGGCATTAGTTCATTGCATAAGTCTTTACATGCAAAATGGTTCAACAAATTGTCATATGTCAAGCATATGTCTATACATTTCTATACACTGGCATTATTCTCTTTTTTTTGTTATTTTTTTCTAAATCTGTCCTGAATTGGACAATTGCTGCCAGGTGAATCTTGACTTTCTCTAAAGAAGGGAAATGTTTGAAGCGTTTGATCAACCAATGATCAACCAGTTTACTGGAATAGCTCAAAGGTGCACATCCTGAACCATGAACTGGCAAGTATATATATAGCTGGAGCACAACACAATGTTACATTGTCTGAGAATTTGTGGCCCAACAGACAGGTATGTCAGGAGGTGAAGGATGACTGCAATGTAATTCCTACAGCAATGCATGTATAGTTTACCCCAAGGAGGTTTTCCTATGTTCACATTTCTAGCAATGACATGGTCTGTCAACAAATTACAGTAAAAACAGTCAAAGCGTTAACGTGAATCTTGTCCAGTCTCTTGCAAGCAATCTCCCACATACACTAAGGTGTAACTTACAATTTACAATAATTGTCTTCAAAACTTTATCCATAGTTTACATCTTAACATCCCTCCAGAGCACACTGTTATATTGACAACATGACTAAGCAATTTGACTGTCTTATCCGTAGACAATGACACAAGGACTTCATTCTGATGGCACTGACATGTTCATTGAAACAGATATTTACTTTTGAGAGATGAACTAAGGATTTTGAGCAAGAGACTGGCTTTTGCAGGTAATCCATGGTGTTTTGCTATTTGAACGCATTGTTTTGAGAAATGCACTTACTGCTTCGAAAATTTCAATTCTGATCTGAGAAATGTACCAAAGCGACTGAGAAAAACTGTAATGTTGAACCGAATTCTAGAAAGACCTTTTTGATAGCATTGGACGTTTAAGGTGTAGGCCTACCTCATTGTAGATATTGAATCCTTGAAAAACTTAAGCCTGATGCCAAGAATTTTTTTTATATTCAATGTACGAATTACGAATAATGTGACCGTAATGTGATGATTTACAAAAGATTACTTCATGGTGCCTTGAATAGTTTTGGCTTGATGTAAAATATAAAACATTTCCAAAAAGCCTGGCTGTTGTCTTGTAAACATTATTCTAATATTAAATCAGTATTGTGTATATGCGTTTTCTTTCAAGAAAACAAAAGATCCACCAGGTATTAGGCATGGCGAGACGCGAGAGCCTCATCGCTGCTCTCTGAGGCAAAACACAACGTTTACACAAACTTGCACCACTCTCCGTTACATAGCCCTGGTAACTCATACTAGCAGTTCACACGACAGCAAAACACACGGCAACTGCTTCTGCAAATTTAAAATCCATTGACAATATTATCCCAGAATCTGTTGACAAGCAAAGGTCGAGAGCTGAGAATGGCATGGCCAGCTTAGTAATATAACTTTCGAGGATGACTTAGTTCAGTAATATTTCTTTATTTTTGCTTAAAACACAAACCTGTTATTTGAAAATATTGCTTGATGTCTCTTGGGGTTAATCGAAGAGTCCAGCAACACAATGCTACTAGCTACAGGGATATTTTGCTAAAACTATACATCACCAAATTTAATTTAGTGAATTGGTTCAACTGTGAGGCTTCTACTGCAAAATTATGTAGATACAGACATTGTCTTTTAATATTTGAGATATTCAATAGTTATGTTTATTCTTGTTGATATATGTATAATTTCCCTGACTATTAGCCTAGTACCATTTTATGTTATTTTACATCTTAAATTAACCTCCATTAACCGACCTTCCAAAGATATAAAATGTGCTCTCAAAATACGTTATTTAGCTTTCACTTTATATTCTGCCAACATCACTTCGGTCACCTGAAACCATAAACCTTGGCTGATGGGTGTATAACTAAATGATGTCCCTCCTTGGCTTCAAAATAGCCGTATTTTAAATGTTAACCTAGTGATATAAAGATTATTCCAGGGATGTTATATTGGCCTACCAATAATCTAGAGGGATTTGGAGAAAGTTAAAGCAAAGGGTATAACTGATGTTTATTTTATAGTTACATAAAACATTTTTAAACCATTGGTGTCATCACATGGTGAAGCATGTTCCACTCCAAATGGTTATCAACTGCCTCAAGGTTTATTTAGAAAGGTTCCGTGTCTTCTCATAACAGTAACTTAACACCAGACATAACCAGCAGTGGGTTTTACATTATATTTCCATCCGTTTCTGTAATTGACGATCAGCCTACGTAGACCAAAACACTGGCCTCCCTTTGTACCCAAATTAAATGTAGGCCTATTTGGTTTTCAGTGCTTCCAAGTGTGCCAACATGTAGTAATCAGCAGCTGACTTTAAGGGGAATTATAGATTGTTCCCACAAGGTGGTGACAGTTCCCACTTTGCCTCCTTTATACTAAGGTGATCCCATGCTTAATATAAAAAAATGGACAAAAATGTAATAATTCCTGAATTGTGTGACTTTCTATTTTATTTAACTCTTATAATCTAAAACATGCAGCAGATGTGGTTTTGTGGCTCTCTCTCCCTCCCTCTCTCTTGCTCTCTTTGTCTCTCTGTCTGTATGCAACTCTGTCTCTCTCTGTCTGACTTTCCCTCTCCCTGTCTCTCTATCTGTCTCCTTATGTGGGTGGTCTCTCTCTAAGCCCCTTAACCCATTCCTATTACGTGCCATTAATGCAATCTGTGTGGAAGGGATCAACTTCATAAACCATTGACCAGGAGCTAGAGAGAAGAAGCAGAGTAAAAAGAACAGAGCAAAAAAATCGAAGCTACACTATTTACGAATGTACAGAGACAAACATGCAAAACAAACACCACAGTTCCAGCCTAAGCACAGGATGACTTGATGCATGTGAGCGTATCCAACCTGATTTAAGAGAGCATTTGAATGTTAATGGCCACTAGGTGGTCTGACTGTTCTATGTTTTACCCTGACTGTTTCCTATATCAGCATTGTTATTCCTCTCTGTTGTAAACAACCGAACAAATGGACCCACTTGGAGCTAATGGACTAGGAATTACTATTTAGAGATTCCCTATGCCGATTCGAAATGTCTAGCCAACATAAATCAGTGTAATCATGCATTTTTAATGTTTGGATCGTTCAGATGAATCTAGAGCATTTTCAGATGATACTTTGTCCATATTTGTATTATACTGCCGCATATATGTTTATTTTCAAACACAAGGCTGCTGAGTATCATCGCACCACTGGAGGACAATGTGAGTTCCCCCCGATGTTGAGTGCCGCAATCTGGATCCACCAGAACACAGAGTAACGGGCTCTGTATACGCAATCATATATAGAGTAGACACAACATACATGGACGGGTGGACCAAAAAATATAGTACTACTTTGGTTTAGTTTTGATGTACGCCAGTGGAATTGGAATACAAAAGTCATTTATTTGCACTAAGTTCTCAAGACACATTAAGGCTTGCTTTCTTTTTTCAAAGTCGTATGCATATCAACAGACCTTAAGAGGTTAGAAGAAAACGGGGTTAGAAGAAAAGTGAAAGAAACGACTACTTTCACTCATTTACATGGAATCTTTAATAAAAGACAAAAGAGGTACACTCTTGCAGAGAAGATATACACAGACATAAAATACCCCAAAAATCTCCCTCTCTCTCTTTCCCACACACGCACACACACACACACACACACGCACAAACACACACACACACACACACACACACACACACACACACACACACACACACACACACACACACACACACACACACACACACACACACACACACACACACACACACAAATACATATACAAAGGAGGAAAGATGGCAGGCAAAACATCCCTAAAGACTCAGATACAAAATGCAATTTCCCCCCCAACCAAAGGCTTGAGATTCAAGTCATACCGGGACGCTACGGTTTGAACTAAACATCTACTAGAATTTTTTTATTTCTTACTTATTTTACAGCACTATTACATCACGATTTGTTTGAATCATTTATAATGGCAATCTGTGAGAGAATTGTTTACACTTCCACGTTGATTTTGTCTAAACCATTCAGCGTCATGCTTGGAAGATGCTGACACAGCAATCTGGAGGGAATGCATGTTGAGTAACACAAGGAAGTACATAAAGCACATAAGGCAAACTGAGGAGATCTGTGGCACAGGCTTGTAGAAATGGGACCTCCAGGTTCACAAAGTAAAAGGCCTCTCGCGCTCACCCATCTTGATGAGCTTTTTGGCACAACCCACAAGTACAACGTTTGAGTACAATAAGCAGTCTCTGTGCAAGGGCGGAGATAAAACATGGCAGGACTTCTACTTTGGAATCCTGGGTCGGCATTCAGAGAGTCTAAAGTCCTCTTAGACAGGCACAACACCAATCCATTAGAAATGGATGCAACTGGATTCAACGGAACAACATGTTGAACAGACTATGGTGGTGGGAAGAGAAGGACGAAATAGAGACTGGTGAAAAGAATAGAGGAGAGAGCCTGGTGAGAGACATGTTTGTAAATGGTTTAGGTGGGGAATACAGGAATGGTGGGAAAGACAAGGGCGAGTAGAGAGTGGAAACTGCACATTTTACAATGACAATAACTAGAAGACCCACAGAGGGGGAAACGGAAACAGAAGCAGAGCGCTGGAGGAGGCTCAGCGTGACGGAGCTGGGAGGAGGTTAAAGCGTTCCTTCGTCCAGCAGTTTGTTAACGCCCAGGCAGATCTTCCGGAGGTTCAGTCTGTACTCCTCCCCGTCGCCGTACAGCTCGGCCAGGAAGTCACCGTGGGCGAAGTGGTTGAAGACGTGGTCGATGCGGGCGTGCGAGCGTGCCGTCAGGTGCTGCTCCACCAGCGAGTGGAGCAGGTCCCTGCACTCCAGCAGGAGCTCCGACAGAATATTCCGGTCGAACGTGTACTCCACCTCGTAGAAGCTCACCGCCGTCATGGCCGCCTGGTTCATCTTCTTCTTGAAGCGCTCCACCGTGTCCAGCTCGTCCGGGTTGAACTGGTGGTTGCGATAGAGGACGCCTATCTTCAGGGCGATCTTGATGACGTCCTTGATGATCTTGTGGGCCTCCTTCTTGCTCTTGGTGAACTCGCGGCTGGCCTTATAGAGCTCGTCCAGGATCTCACTGCTGGTGTCATCCGTCAGCAGGTTGGCCACGGCCATGGTGGCCATCTTGCTGAGGATCTTCTTCTGGGCCTGCATGGCCAGGGACCGCGAGTTGAAGCTCTCCTGGCCTGCAAAGAGACGGAGAGAGAGAAACAGTGAGAGAGAGACATGTAGAGAGATAGAAAAGGAGATTAAGCAGGAGAGAGATTACAATACAATACACACATTTTTTTATTTCATGCGAATAAGGAACATTTCTTAATCAAATTGAGAAACAGAGTGAGGGAGAAAGAGGAAGAGAAAGTGAGAGAGAGATGAAGTGAGGGGCAAAAAGGATAGGGAGATGGAGCAGGAGAGATGTAGAGAGAAGAAACAGACATAGATATAGAGACAGATAAACAGAAGGGAAAGAAGAGATTTAAAGATGGAGCCATGCAGATAGAGAAAATGGAAAAATGTAGGGAGGACAAAGGGAGACGAGTAAACAAAGAAAAGATAAGAGAAAATGGAAAAATGGAGGAATGGGAAAGAGAAATGTTTTGGTTAGTCCAACAGATTGTGAATCTTATAATGTGTGTTTATTACTTTAAACAAACAGATGAAGGGAGAGGAAGAGATGAGTCAGGGCAGTCCTTCAGCCCCAGGCTGATGAAACGCCTCGTCAATTTATCAGAATCTTGTATGTTTGCCGAGATGTAATGCTTTCCCTCTTCATTCGTTAATCATATTTAATGAACAGGATTTTGATTTACGCGGGTTAGTCCGGTTTCCTTCTACTATTTCTAGCCTTCTACTTCTATTACTTATACTATCACTACAAAAACCACACACAAAAAAAAACATTTGGTCATATAATATATAACCAAATTGTGTCTTTCACTGTTTCCTCTGGAGGGAAGGAACTCTGTGATGATAAACTCCATTTCAAAATCATAAAAAAGAGTCCATGTTATTGGATCTATAAAGGTTAGGACACGAGCGAAGCCAAAAGTCCTCCACTTCCCTGACTTGGAAGCTAACCGCATTGTGTGGAAGAAGGGCGGAGGCTGGGTGTGTTGGCGGCATGAGCTACCGGAGAAACGCCCGGCCGTCTGGGTAACATCAAACAGCTGTAGGCTGCACGCGCTATTCTCAACGATAAGTGAGTCGACTGTGCCTGTGTGTGGATCTGCCTGCCCCCCTGGTACACCGCCCCATTACGCCGCAAACGACCACAGTAGCCTCACTGGCCAGAATTCACAAAGAGCAGGGACATCAAAGAGCGGCTGTGAGTGTCTTTTGCAGCGTTCGCTGCCAGCAGGGTAAACACGCGTCTTACAAGGCAGAGGAGGAGGAGGAGGAGGAGGAGAAGAGCGACGAGGACAACAACACAGGGAATGGGTTTATTTTAGACGCCACCCAGCTAGAAATTACACAACAGATAACAGCTATGATGATCAAAGCTCAAGGGAAGTTATTAGCTTCGTAATTTTCAGTTTGACCCTACACAATTAGAGGAAAGGTTAGATGTGTCGATGGATGGTTGGATGGATGGAAGACAGAGAGACGGACAGACGGACAGACAGGCAGACAGACAGACAGACAGACAGACAGACAGACCAACATACGATGCCCAGTGGGCTACACTCAGTGGGGGCTCAGTAACAGTCTGGAATCAAAAGAAAAGGACCACCTGCTTACTTATACTAAGTTAATTAAAGTAGACAGCTCTGTGACTATGCAGTAACCATGCTGTCATCTTCTTTCTAGCCCCCCCCCCCTGTATCTCTCTTTGTCTCTTTATCTTTATTTATGTGAATTCATTCAAAATAAAAAAGGGAAACCCTAGCCCCCACGAAACGACTGACATTTAATCACAATTCAACATGAGAGGCATTTTGATTTGTGGTTTAAAGCAAAATTACTTCTCATGTACAGATAATAAGCCAGCTGTGGCATTTACAAACCAACTAGGGATGTCGGGCCCTCATCTGTTAGTCTCTGTAATCTGTTGAATGAATCCTCAATTGAGTAATAAACAACTGCAAACACCTCAGTGGATATCTAAATATGTCTATGTTGAAATGTATCTTTAATTCATATTCCAATGCGTTGCATTGGACGGTTTTCTATACGTGCCCTTTAAACATCTCCACTGCACAACTGCAAAGGCCTGCCTGCTTTGAACTGATGGACACACTGAAGCAACTGTAATTGGGTTGTTTTATGGGCTGCTTTCCTTGTAGCATCTATTTGCATCAGCCACTAGGGAGCTCATTTTGTTTAACATTATAATTGCGAGCATCATTGTAGATAAGGGCTGGTTAATCAAATGTGTTTCAATTACAAAGGAAAAAGATTCATGGGACCATAGACGTCACTTATACTGCTTCAAAGGTGACATTTTTTAATGTTGCTGTATAATAACATTATTCTTCTATAGTTTCCAATATCCATTTGAAAAACAACAGGCTGATAGACCGGCTGGCTTAAAATAGCCTGATTGAACAGTTTGATAAGTGCCAAAATATAACACGACAGCCCACAGGCAAATTTTAATAGAGAGAGCTATTGACCTGACATTAGAACATAAAAACGGTGTATTTAACCGTTGGTTTAACACTCTCTCTTTCTTGTTCTCAGGCTGGTTCCCTGTATGAGCTCTTTGTTCTGATATATTCACAGATGGTAGATAGCGCCATGTCACGTGCATTAAGGTGAGCAGCATCAATACAGCCTTGTGTTTTCCAAATTAAAAGGGGAGGCTATTTGAATCCGGCCCCAACATGGAGCTCTCAAAGCCTATGTGGTTGGCCACCCACCCACCGATGGTGCGAGATACATTCATTTTCATCGCAAAATGTTTCAGAATATTTCTCTAATTATCCTACTATATAATTGGCAGCTTTGATTCTTTTATTATGGTGGGGACAGTTTGGTTTACAACCCACAGAGCTCCTTGATTTGATGGGCCAGTGTACAGTTCAGTGGCCAGTGTTCGGTAAGCATACTCAGATAGGCCCATTGATGAGTGTCACAACCTTGCCTCCAAGCCTACTGCTGTGTTTGGTCTTGCTGTGTCTCTTAGTGGCTGGGAGAATCAACATAAAACCACGGGATAAATAAGGGCTGTTTGTGTTGTGAGTCAGGCTGACAGGAAGGGAGGAGGGAGATTCGCCTAGCGATTTTAGCACCTTCTGGCAAGGAGAATTGCTAAAGTCTGACTGTTTGCGTGGTTTCACGTGGAACAGAACAAGATGCGAGTGCCCGTACACACGGACACCCACACACAGACATTCAATATTGCCTCTTAATGAGGCAAGAGGACACACACACACATACACACACACACACACACACACACACACACACACACACACACACACACACACACACACACACACACACACACACACACACACACACACACACACACACACACACACACATAAACACACGCATTTCTGTGCACAAAATATCTCTGTGTGCCGTCAATCAGATAGTGATTTGAGTGACATTTGAGCCACATTGTCAGAATGGGTTAGCGCAGAGTGAAAGCTGTCAGGACAGAGATAGCAAACAAATTATTCACCCTCCAGAACTTTCCTACAGTACATGGGCCCTGCACAAGTTGAATCACTTGATCGATCCATTGAGAATGATATGGTTCAAATCCCAGCTCTACAGCGTGTAAGAGACCAGAATCACACACTGCACCCACCCACATTGGAGGTTCGGTCGGTTTTCGTTAACTATTTTGTCAACATTTTGTATGTCAAATGTTGACAAAATTGACTTATTAGCATCTGGCTTAGTTTAGCTGATGTGGTGTTGCTCTGCTATCTGAGGGGACAGTCTCTCCCTTTGCACCGCCTGCGTTTTCTTGCATGCTGCTGAGTCAACAGCTTCGGATGGGTTTCATCAGAACATCCTGGGGATGTGTGTATTGCGTGGACAGTGGCCAGGAGCGTTTCTCTGAGAGGCGGCTGTGTGATGAAGTCTCCCTGGCCGTTTTTTTTGGTTAGTTTCCAGAGCATCTGCAGGAAAAAAGGCCATCTGAGGCAACCACAGCCTTGCACTTACCAGTCTGGTCCGAACTAGACCAGTATGTTCTGAGTCAATGCACACAAACATGTAAGCACACACGCCCACATGCACAAACACATACAAATATAAAAATACACAGATATGCCCTCAAACACACACACACACACACACACACACACACACACACACACACACACACACACACACACACACACACACACACACACACACACACACACACACACACACACACACACACACACACACACGCATAAAGACAGGGAAATTCATGAAATGCCAGCTCAATATTTATTTTCTTACTTGCTTACCCATGAATACCTTGTCTAGCAATCAGAAAAGTAGGTCACGTGTCAAGGTCATTGAGCACATTCCCATTACCGTTTATAGGGGCTCATGTGTGGTGTCGTGTCTGTGTGTCTTTTTCTATGTTGTTCTTGTTGAGTGTGTATGCTGATGATATACAAGAGATAATACCGACACCTGTATTTACTGTGCCTTGATCTCAGCTTACTGCGTGTCAAACGTGCTCCTGCTAAACATTATGAGTATCAACACTAGCCAGCACCCTTGAACTTGTCTAACACAGAAAAGTGGTGGACTTTCTGTCTAATGGCGAATAAGGGTGTCAATGATGTTGGCGATAAATGGGACAAAGAAATAAACATGTATACAAAGAAGTGCAAACACTGCAGAAAAATATGCTGTTTTAATAGACAGCAGTTCCCCAGGAGTCTCTTTTTTGCACGGATTTCCACACAACATGCTACATAATTAAAATCCTGCTACCACAGCAGAATTTATC